>NC_057715.1:89988357-89993950 GCF_004010195.1 Chiloscyllium plagiosum
TCACAAATCTGTGCTGGCTGTCCCTAATCAAGCAGTGTCTTTCCCGATACTCATAAATCCTATCCCTCAGTACCCTTTCCATTACTTTGCCTACCACCGAAGTAAGACTAACTGGTCTGTAATTCCCGGGGTTATCCCTATTCCCTTTTTTGATCAGGGGCACAACATTTGCCACTCTCCAGTCCCCTGGTACCACCCCCGTTGACAGTGAAGACGAAAAGATCATTGCCAACGGTACTGCAATTTCCTCTCTTGCTTCCCACATAATCCTAGCTAGTCCTTCAAAAAAAAGTTAATTAAGTGCAGACTGAGTCATTTTTCATATCAATGGCTATTTGAGGAAAGTACAATATAGAAAGCAAATTAAAGCTTTTCTTTCAAACCAGTCTCAGACGAATGGATCAAGTGTTAGGATTTAGAAAATCTAACAACATTCCTTACAAGCTTGCAGATAGTGCTATTAGCAGCTTCATGTCAATTTACTAATTTTAAATGACAACTGGGGCAGAGAACGTGCTTGTGGCACAGTGGTAGGTGTCACTGCCTCTAAGCTCGAAGGCCTGGTTTCAAGATCCATCTGCTCTAAAGGTATGGCATAACAAAGGACAACTGGTCTTTTCCAAAGCTCAGTCCATTGAAAGACAGATTAAGTTAGGACTGCAAATATTTTGGGCTTCTGCATTTGACAATTTTTTAAAAACATTATTTCAGTTGCTATACATTAATTAAAAACTTCTTGTGCAATCACAATTGGGTTGTTCTGATGCAGATTTTCCTGCAAGCAGCTGTTAGTCCACTTTGGCCAAACTCTTACCTCATCAAAAATCATCCTTCCACAACTCAATCTTCATTTCTGATCCATTTTAGTTCTTTCTCATAATTAACTTCAACCTTCATGAATTATGGTCACTGAAGTGCTCTCCGACTGCCACACCTACCACTTGTTCATTTTGGTTTTTTAAACCTAGGTTCAATACCTCCCCAACTCTTGTAGGGCATCCAAAAAGCTCTCCTAGCTTGAGGATAACACTCCCGAAAGCATTTTAGTTTGTCTATCTCAGTTAATATTGAAGGAAATTGAAATCTTTATTACCCAATTGTTTTTACACTTGAGACTTGCCTACACATCCATCTTTCCATGTCGAGATTGTTTAGGACCTACAATACAACCCAGGCATTTACTGGTTTTTAAGTTGTACACATATTGCCTCATTGATGAACCAACAATATCATTCCTCCTTACTGTGGCAATTGACTTCGATTAATATTGCGACACCCTTCCTACTTATCTTGTCTAATGATTCTGTATCCCAAAATAATGAAGTGCCAGTCCTCCCCCTCGTCCCTCAACCATGTCTCCAAGATAGCAACAATATCACAAGCCTATGCTTTAAATCAACACCCTCAACTCATTTGTCTTACTTACAATAGCCCTTGCATTAAAATAAATGTAATCCAGCCTTGCCATACTCTTTTGCACCTGAATTTGATGATATTTGCATTGCCTTTTAGTCTAAATCAGTTCTCCTTCTGTTCTTGTCTGTCACCCCACTCCACTCCCTATCCCATCCCCTTGTTAAATAGATTTAAACCTCCACCCACTGCACTGGCAAACTTTCCCACAAAGATGTTGATGCCATTTGTTTCAGATGCAAACCAAACTTGTACAGGTGCCATCCTCCCCAGAAACAAACCCAGTAATCTAAAGCCCTGCCTCCTGGCCCAACATTTCAGCCATGCATTCATCTATGCCATAGTTATCCCTACACTCACTAGCAGGTAGCACCAGGAATAACCCAAAAAGATTACAACCTTTGAAGTCCTGCTTTTTAATCTGCTACCTAGTTCCTGAAATAGTCATTGCAGGATTTCTATATCTTGCAAATAGAAGATTTGCAAGATAAATCTACCTCTAACCAAGCTTTCAATCTTTTTCCAATAATATCTCTCAATGTTTTTGATCATTGACCTTGGGATATCTGTCTACAGAAGAGAGGTTATGAACTGTTTGTAATTTACATAAGTGATCTGGAGGAAAATACAGGCAGTCTGATTAGTAAGTTTGTGGATGACACCAAAAAGATTGGCAGAGTGAATAGTGAGGAGGATTGTCAAAAGATACAGCAGGATACAGATTGGTTGCAGATTTGGGCAGAGAAATAGCATCTAAAGTTTAAGCCAGACAAATGCAAGATGGTGCATTCTGGAAGATCAAATTCAAGATTGAATTATGCAATAAATGGCAGAATCATTAGGAGCACTGACATCGGGGGGTCTGGGTGTACAGTTCCACAGCTCCCTGAGAGTGGCAGATGGATGAGATGGACAAGGCGGCATACAGCACACATGCCTTCATTGGCTGGGGCATTAAATATAAATGTTGGCAAATTACGTTATGACTGTGTATAACTTTAGTTCGGCCACATTTGGAACACTGCACACAGTTCTGATCTCCACACTACCAGAAGGAAGTGGCTGCTTAGCAGAAAGTGCAGACTAGGTTTACCAGGTCTGGAGGACTTTAGTGATGAGAAATTGGATAAACTCATTGTTTTCTCTGGAAAGGCACAGCCTAAGGGGCGATCTGATAGAGATCGACAGAATTATGAGAGGGATAGAGAGGGTGGATATTCAAAGGCTTTTTCTCCGGATGGAAAGGTCAATTACAAGAACGCACAGTTCAAGGGGAGAGGGGGGAAGTATAGGGGTCAAGTGTGAGGAAACCTTTTCAGTTGGTGGGCTCCTGGAACACACTGCCAGTGGAGATCGTGGAAGCAGGCACGTTAGCAACATTTAAGACATATGTTGATAGACACATGAACAGGAGGTGAACAGAGGAATAGAAACTGTGCACAGGCAATAAGTAGTAGGTCTGAATAAGGATTAGAAATCAGCACAGGCTTGGTGTTTCAAAGGACCTGTTCCTGTGCTGTACTGTATTGTATAAATGCAAGTCAGAGTTAAATACTATAAACTGCACATCAATAAAGTGTAATGCTAATTTCTTGAAGGTGGAGTAATTTGCAAATAAAAAAAGCCAGTACACCATCATGGTGAGTACAATGCAAATTCAATGACTCTTACAGAAAAAAATTGTAAGATTTATCAACTTGCATTGCTTCACATTGCCACAGAAGGTTGCAAAACACACTTCCCACCTCAGCAATACACTCTTCCAACCTCCTCCCTCAGACAGAAGATACAGCGTCTTGAATACATACCAATAGGCTCAAGAACAACTTCTTCCCTGTTTTTAAGAGACTGCATAATGGACCTCTCTAATCTGACAACCAGAGCGACAGTTTCAAACCACTACAAATGTCGGAGGAAAGATCACAGAAGCGCTTCACAGGAGGCTCCTAAGCACTGAGGGTGTCACGTAGACAGGGGATGAAACGTCTGCAACACAAATTCCCAGCTCGGCGAACAGAACCACAACAATGAGCACCCAAGCTACAAATCGTCTCTCAAACTTTGGGGTCCTCTCTAACTTCAAATAATGTTGATCTTGCTTTGTGCACCTTCTGTGCAGCCTTAACCTTGTAATCCCTTGCTGTGTCCATACACCCTATAAGCAATATATCCTTGTTTTGTATGATCTGTTTGTACTGCTCACAAAACTTTTCACTGTACTTAGGTGCACATGACCACATTAAATCAAAAGCCTGATGATTAGAAGCTTGGAAGCTAATCTAATCATGGAGTTTGAAATTATCAAGTGGTTTAATAGTGGAATGGGGTGGAATTGTAAGTTATTTTTACTGTTCAGGGAATCTAGATCCTGGGGCAGCAAAATTTAAAAATTACAGCTTGTCAATTTCAAGAGTGCAAACAGGAAACGTTTACGTCCTTTAAAACAAAATCCTCAAAGAACTGTGGATGCTGGAAAAACCGAAACACACACAGAAGGGACACTCGACCCGAAACGTTAACTCTGATTTCTCTCCACAAATGCTGCCAGACCTGCTGGGCTTTTCCAGCATTTTATTTTTAAAATTTTGATTTCGAGCATCCGCAGATCTTTCAACTTTTAAACACAAACAGAACTTGCTTTGTGCATGTTTGGAAGAAGGGTCACGAGACCCGAATCATTACTTCACTGCAGATAATACCAGGCGTTGAGTTTCTCCAGCGTTTTCTGTTTCTGGCTTCTAACATTTGTATCCTCCTCCCACACATGCCCGCGCGGTGTTGGAAGACAGTTAGTCTTTCCCAGCCCATCCTTCCCCCCAACCACCAAAGTTAGGCCAATAGAAAGTTTAGGATCAGTACCTTTTAAGGCTGCCCACGGGATGGGAGGCAAAGGTGAGTAAATGGGATACCGCAGCAAACTCCAGCCCGCACCAAACAGCCGCAAACCGCAGCTAAACTTGTTCAAAAAGAAAAATAAAGAGCCATCCCCCTGCTCGGAGTAGAGATAGACGTTATTCCCCTCGGTGACCGCGTGACCCTCGGTCACATGGGCAGAGGACAAAGGTCATGCCGCGGTCACGTGCCCTTGCAGTCGTCTCCAGCAGCAACGAGGAGGCTGAGGGACGCTTTTCGGTGAGGAGGACGTTTGAAAACCGGGCCGAATCTTTTCGAGCCGCCGGTTTTATTTATTTATTTTTTTGCGTGTGTCCGAATGCGACGTGACGTGTAAATTTAATCAAATGGGCCGCGTGTGATTCCAGTGACACCTGCCGTATCTGGGTTCGCAGCTCCTGGTCGACAAACTGGTCTTGGACAGCGGTCTGTAAACCAGCGGCCACGGGGATTATTGTGGTGCAGCGGTAGAGTCCCTGTCTCTGGGCCTAGGAGACCTGGGTTATGACAATCGACAATAGGTGCAGGAGTAGGCCATTCTGCCCTTCGAGCCTGATCATCCTTAATCAGTATCCTGTTCTTGCCTTATCTCCATAACCCTTGATTCCACTATCCTTGAGAGCTCTATCAAACTCTTTCTTAAATGAATCTGGAGACTGGGCCTCCACTGTCCTCTGGGGCAGAGCATTCCACACAGCCACCACTCTCTGGGTGATGAGCTTTCTCCTCATCTCTGTCCTAAATGGTCTACCCCGTATTTTTAATCTGTGTCCTCTGGTTCGGCACTCGCCCATCAGCGGAAACATGTTTCCTGCCTCCAGAGTGCCCAATCCTTTAATAATCTCATATATCTCAATCAGATCCCCTCTCAGTCTTCTAAACTCAAGGGTATACAACCTTTACACCGCTGAGGCCAAACGCCCACCGACCTTTACACCGCTGAGGCCAAACGCCAGCTCGCAGATACCTTCTCCTACTGCCCTTGACCATGACCCCACCCCCCACCACCAAACCATCATCTCCCAGACCATCCATGACCTCATCACCTCGGGGGATCTCCCATCCACCGCCTCCAACCTCATAGTCCCACAACCCCGCACCGCCCGCTTCTACCTCCTGCCCAAAATCCACAAACCTGACTGCCCCGGCCGACCCATTGTCTCCGCCTGCTCCTGCCCCACCGAACTCATCTCCGCATACCTTGACACCGTCCTGTTCCCCTTAGTCCAAGAACTCCCCACCTACGTTCGGGACACCACCCATGCCCTCCACCTGCTCCATGATTTTC
>NC_057715.1:89996220-90031900 GCF_004010195.1 Chiloscyllium plagiosum
TTAGCCTTCTTCACTACCTGTTGTACCTGCATGCTTACCTTCATTGATTGGTGTACAAGAACACCCAGATCTCTCTGTACTGCCTCTTTACCTAAATTGATTCCATTTAGGTAGTAATCTGCCTTCCTGTTCTTGCCACCAAAGTGGATAACCATACAGTTATCCACATTAAGCTGCATCTGCCATGCATCTGACCACTCACCTAACCTGTCCAGGTCACCCTATAATCTCCTAACATCCTTCTCACATTTCACCCTGCCACCCAGCTTAGTATCATCAGCAAATTTGCTAATGTTATTACTAATACCATCTTCTATATCATTAACATATATTGTAAAAAGCTGCGGTCCCAGTACTGATCCCTGCAGTACCCCACTGGTCACTGCCTGCCATTCCGAAATGGAGCCATTTATCACTATGGGTTGAAGTCCCATTTGTCTCAGAGGCCTGTGGAGATGATTTGGAGTTGTGTTGTGTGTTAAAGTTTGCAGATGACACTAAGATGAATGGCAAAACAAAGTGTGCAAAGGACTGTGAAACTGCAGAGGAACGTAGATACTTTGAGTGAGTGGGGCAAAGGTCTGGCAGATAGAATACAATGTTATTAAACGTGAGGTCATCCATTTTGGTAGGAGTAACAGTAAAAAGGATTATTACTTGAATGGTAAAAAGTTGCAGCATGTTGCGATGCAGAATGACCTGGGTGCCCTTGTGCATGAATCACAGAAGGTTGGTCTGCATGTACAGCAAGTAATTAGGAAGGCAAATTGAATTTTGCCCTTCATTGCTGAAGGGATTGAGTTTAAAAGCAGGGAGGTTATGTTGCAACTATACAGGGTGCTGGTGAGGCCACACCTGGAACACTGTGTGCAATTTTGGTCTCCTAACTTGAGGAAGGATGTACTGGCACTGGAGGGGTTGCATAGGAGGTTCACTAGGTTGATTCCGGAGTTGAGGGGGTTGACTTATGTGGAGAGACTGAGTAGATTCGGACTATATTCTTTTGAATTCAGAACAGTGAAGGGAGATCTTTATAGAAACATATAAAATTATGAAGGAATAGATAAGATAGAAGTAGAGAGGATGTTTCCACTGGCAGGTGAAACTAGTTCAAGAGGGCACAGCCTCAAGATTAGAGGAAGCAGATTTAGGACTGAATTGAAAAGGAACTTCTTCACCAAGAGGATTGTAAATCTATGGAATTCCTTGCCCAGTAAAGTAGTTGTTACTTCAGTAAATGGTTTTAAAGCTAAGATTGATTTTTTTTAATGAAAAAGGAATTAACCCCTTACCCGGCAAAGACGAGTTAACTCGTCTTCACCCAATTTGTCTTTTTCAGAGTGCAATGAGTAAACTCGTCCAAATCATAAAATTTCAAAAACAGCCACAGACGAGTTTATATGTCAATTCTCGGCATTTCTGGGCCCTTCTCAGCTAGAAACAAGTATACTCAGTGACTCATACGTCTGGTAGCTATGTCTCTTGCGCCTCGGGCATTGCAAGAAGCGTCGACGCGCTGCTTTTGGCACACACTGTCATTCGTTTTTTTCTGTATTTTTTTTACAAATTATGCCCAGATGTCAAGATCAAAAGATGACAATGAGTATGTACCTTCTATTAGAAGCTTGGATACATCAGATGAGAGTGCAAACTCGTCTGATAAGTTATTTCCATAATCAGCATTAAAAATACTATAAAAAAAGCAATAAAAGACTCATCTGAAAATGAAACGTTTTCTCCAAAAAACGTCGCCGGGGAAGAGGTTAAAGGATACAGTGAGAGTGTGGATAAGTTGATCTGAGTCCACAAAAAGCCATGATCTTACTGAATGACAGAGCACGCTCGAAGAGCCAGAGGGCCTACCCCTGCTCCTTGTTCTTAAGTTCTTATGTGATAACATGTCTTAACATGTTGATTAGGAAATATAAGCCACTGTTTCAGACTCTTTGGGGATGGGGTTTCCATATCTTCACTCCTCTCTGTTTAAAACCAGTGTAAAGCAGCTGCCAAACCTCAACTACTAAATTGTTACCATGCAGAAGGAGGTATTTTGCCCCAATAGCACCAGCTTTCAAATGAGCAACATTACCTGGTGCCAACACCTGCTTTTACCCCATATCCTTGCACATTATTTTTATCCAAGTAGTTTTCCAATGCCCTTTTGAATGCCTCAAGTGAGCTGCCTCTGCTGCATTTCCATGTAGTGTATTCCAGACTGTTTACTGTGTGAAAAAGGTTTTTTCTCAATCACATTTGCTCCTTTTCAAATCATTTTAAATCTGCGTCCTCTGGTTCTTGACTGAAGGGTAACTGACCCTCCCTATCTATGCTATCAAGTTTGCTAATGATTTGTAAAAATTCTATCAGGCCTCCACTTAGCCATCTTTTTTCCAAGGAGAACATTTCAACTTTTTCAATCTGTCCTCATAATTGAAATTTCTCATAGATGGAACAAGTCTTGTTAATAGCTTCTGGAATTTCTTGAATGTACTCACATCACTCGTTTAAAGTAGCAGACTGAACTGTACACAATACCTAAGCAACAGAAAAGTGACCCTTCTGAAAACTCACATGCAAAGTAAGTGACTGGGCACAAAAATGTAGGAATATTTTCCACTTAAGAATGGAGAAGAAGTCTTGACATATGTTACTATCTTTCTTGTTCTCTCGTTCCAGCAGCCCAGTTTCATGAGGGGTTGGGAAATCAGTAAATGTGCAAAATAAAACTTTGCAGTTTTTCACCATCCCCTGCAACTTTGACTGTATTCACATGTTTAAGGAATATGGACCTTTAATTTCTAATGCACCCTTTACCATTTTTTGCCATCCCATTATTTTTCCTTCTCTGTGTTCTATTATTGAACATTTTCATTTGCCTCTCAAGGCTTTCCTTTGCTATTGTATTTTAGAAATAAAAGGTCTATCATTTCCAGTTGATGTTTTTGAAGGTGGTGGGCTTTTATTCATATCTTGACTCCATTCATTGATCCTACATATTTGGGGAATAAAAGAATGCTCTTCCCCACACACCTCAAGCATGTGACAATTGTAACTGTCTTCAAGAAGAAAGGTAAGTCATTCTGTGAAAACAATGATGTTCTCCTCTTGCTCATAGCAATGAAAATCCATACATATTCTCCTGAATCACTTATTGCATGTAGTTGAGGATATTTTATCATAGATACATTGTGACTTTATACTTTGCAGAGGAACTTCTGACATGGTCTTTAGTCCCAGACAAATCCAAGAAAAATGTTGAGAACAAAATTCACTGTCCTGACTGAAGCATTTGACTCAGTAAATCGCAAAGCTGTATAGATTCTGCTCCAAAGATTTGAATGTCCAAGAAAATTTATCATAATATGAATATACAAACATATAAACAAGGAACAAGAATAGGTCACTTGACCCTTCGAACCTGTTTCATCGTTCAACATGGCTAATCTGATTGTAACCTCAACTCCACATTCCTTCATATCCCCAAAGATCCTTCATTCCCTTTGTAATCAAGAATCTATCTACTTCGCCGTAAAAATATTTAAAGATTCTGCATCCACTGCCAAATGAGGAAAAGAATTGCAAATTTTCACACTCTTCTGAGAGAAAATGTTTTCTCTTAAATGAGCTACCCCTTATTTTTAAGCTATGACTCCTAGTTCTAGATTCTCCCACACTAGGAAATGTCCTTTCAACATCCACCTGGTCAAGTCCTCTTAGGACTTATATGTTTCAACTAAGTCCCCCTTGTTCTTTAAACTCCAGAGGATAAGGGCCTAGCCTCTCTAACCTTTCTACATTCTAGGTATTAGTCTAGTAAATCTTCTCTGAACTTCATTCAATACATTAATATCCTCTGTAAATACAGTGACCTGTACTGTACACAGTACTCCAGATGCAGTCTCACCAATGCCCACTGTAACTGAAGCATGACTCCCCTACTCTTGTATTCAATTTCTCTCAAAAAAGAACATTCTATTAGCTTTCCTAATTACTTGTCGTACCGGCAAACTAACCTTCTGTGAATCATGCACTAGGGCACCCAGGTTTCTCTGTATTTCAGAGCTCTGCAACCTCGCACCATTTAGATACTGCATTTTTTAAAATTCTTTCTGCAAAAGTGGACAATTTTACACTTTTATAAATTGTACTCCACTTGCAAGATCGTTTCCCACCCATCTAGCCTATCTATATGTTTGCAAGCTTTGTAAGCTCTTTATGTCCTCTTTACTCACTTTCCTACCTATCTTTGTGTCATCAGCAAATGTAGCTACTATACCTTTGCTCCCTTGATCCAAATCAGTTATATAAATTACAATAATCTTCCATCTGTTTCATGAGGATATGACTGCAATTGTCTTCAGTGGGAGATCTGAAATAAATACCTCTGAAAACCATAGCTCCCGGCCCATTTACAATCTACCCAATAGATCTCTGACGTTAGTATTAAATATTCCTGATGGACTTGTGATCAAAGGTGTTTTTCTGATCTATTCCAAAGATCTTAATAATTACAGAAAGCAGAATCAGAGGAAGGAAGAAAGGTAGCACATCCTACTCTCCAGTTTCTACTATAAGGGACATTCTGCTCCATACACAAGGTCAAGAGTCAGCCTATTCAATCACATGAACACCCATGGCTGAAACTCACAACCCTAATACAAAGGTTGCCGATGATGACAACAACATAGAACAATCATAATACTGCAAATCATGATACTGCAAAATGGAAATTAAGTAATCTTCACTCAGGAAGTTTATGTTTGCAGTCCAGTAGAGGGCAGTTAAGTTATGCGATTTACAGAGGATAAAGGCTGACATTTGCAGCCATTTATGTGAATCGTATAGTGTCAATAATAATGATTATTGCCACGGAGGCCTGAGCCTAGAACAAGTTGTATATTAAGAAAGAAAGTGATAAAGAGGAATGTGGGCATAGCCCAATCTACTTCGTATGTCCTGCATTTTCTACTTTTAGCTCAGATTTCCAGCAGCTGCAACACTTTGCTTTTGTATTGTGTTTAATTCACTTCCACTTTTCTTCAAGAAATGTGCATCATAAAGATGTGCTGCTCTTTTCTCCTTGATTTCCGTTTGTCTCTTCTATCTTCGTCTTTCTCCTTACCCTCATTCACATTTTTTTTTAAAGATTTTATATATTTAACTTTGACAGTCTGATGAAAGATCATCAATCTAAAATATTTCCCTTGCTACAGACACTGCTGAAGCTGTTGTCACATTTCAAATTTCCACATCAGCAGTACTTTGATTTGTATTGAAGGCAGATGTTGTTGATACTAATGCACAGTATGAAATAGCAGTCTTTTAAAATAATTACCTACTATCCATTTTCACAGTAGAGAGAGAACAAAGAGTAGCAATGCTACAAGAGAACCTAAAAGTAAAGCAAAAAGAAGGATTTGTTACAACAAAGAAAAATCATAAAACCTGCGAATGATACAGAATGATCCAACACATCTTGTATACCTGAAAAAGGAGCTCCAGGATAACCAGGACATTCATTTCCAAGTATTACTGGGTTTTGTTTTATTTGTTTTTCCATCTAGGAAGTAAAGCAAAACACTGAACAATAATGGAACTTATTATTGACAAGTATTCATTTCAGACTATTAGAAGATACAGGTGAGAAAACTATAGATGCGCTGTCATAACATTTCAAAGTGCTCCAAAATTATTTCAAATTGCAAATGCACTCCTGTACTTAAAAATTAAGGAAGGGAGCACCAAATCTGAAACATACCTGTCAGTTTAATATCATTTGCCGGTAGTTATTTGAATTTTTCATGTGGAATACGGTAACCAAGCAACTGGATGGATTGATAAAAGAAGGTCCATATGGATTTGTGAAAGTTGTCAAATTTCTCTGTTTGCACCACTGCCTGACATGAATTTATACTCTTCCATATATGGAGCTGTCAACCAATTATCCTGCACCAGCGTAGGCATTTTGTTCTACTGCAAGCTGATGCATTTTTATTGCAGCTACCCAATGCCTAGGTTGCCCTTATCGTTGAATAATTCGGAGCACTGATGTCAGCACTGAAACGTGTGCAAGATGGGGCATGGTTTTTAAAAAGTCGAATTTGCAATTTTACATTTCCAGATGCTGATTTTTGATGCCACTTAAAGTCAACAGTGTAAAGTTTACATAGCCTTGTGCGACCAGCCTGAGAAGTCATTTTGCCTGTGAGCTGATAAATGTGGCAGCTTATGTCATCTAGCATATGCCAATGAAAGCTAATTAAATTTGTGAACATAATGAAAAGATAGGTGGCACAACTGTCTTGCAGGGCTGTTAAATCTCAACTAATTAATGAGAAGGTGAACTTTGTCTACCATTTCACCCAACCAACAAAGTACTGCAAGTTCTTGGGAAAGGCAAAATGAAATAAGAGAAAAACAAAACTTACTTTCAGCAAAAACATTAAGAAATCCCATCATGGAATCTTCAGGCAGTCAACAATCTCGAGATAAACACCCATTAAAATACCATGACAAATGTACCTAATTGATATAAACATCTCCATGCTTAGACCCCAGTGCCTCTTACTGAACTTGCCAGACCTTTAGTAAAAGTTTGAAGATTCATGTTTACTTTTTCATTCAATTGAAAAAGCAACAAATATCTGAATAAAAGCTTTATAATTCAGTTATGTACAGGACCAAGAGAGTTCTGTGTCGTTGTAGGTGACAGTTTTTGGATGGGAAATTAATCCTAGGACCAATAGAATCAAAGAGTTGTTAAGGCTGTAGAAGGAGGTCATTCAGCCCAGCATGTCTGCCCTGGCTCGCTAATCAAGCGATTCATCAAGTTCCCTTCTTTTCTCAAAACTCTATACATTCTCCCCATTTTCAGCTAAGTATTTTTCTTTTATATTTTAACTCAAAATGAGATTTCAGGGAAAATTTTATTCAGAAATCTTTAAGTAAAACCAAACAAAAGCAATGCACATAATCACCTTATCAATAGTTTTTGAGTTCAGTCCTGATTTTGAGGCTTCCTGTAAGCACGAATGGTGGATTTCGGGTCAGATTCTTTGCGAACAAGCTGGTTTCCTGTCGTTGTGAAAATGGAATGTCGTTTTGATCTCGGACAGAAAGATATCTCATCAGTAATCCCATTTCTGGTTAATCATCTAGTTTAATGTCTATTCTGTTTGGTCAATATCTTTCACCTTGCTGTTTCCTTCTGTTATTTAGTTGATAAGTCTTTTAGTTATTGGATAATTACATTGTTGTATTAAGCTCATATTCAATAAACTTTGACATTATTTCCTAACTCAGCATCTGAATCTTTCGCTGATTATGTGTCCATCAATTTAAAATTTTTAGAAAAGTTTTGAAGGAGTTAATTCAAACTCTTCAATTAGGCAAATAGAACCAAGTTAAACAAATCTACATTATTTGAACAAATTTTTAAAAATTTACAGCATCCACTGATGTTGACTACCTTTATCAGCTCCTTAGACACAGTCCAAACTATGGTAGTTGACCTTCTTGCTCCCATGCCACTCTAAGGGTAGTAATCTTTGAGGATGTAATTGACTCCTCAGCCTTTGGTATCTCTTTTATCCATCTGCAGTAACAGTGCCTCAGTGCTACATCTGCCCATGTGGATCTTTCTGCATTGTTTTTTAAGTAACTTTTATGTTGCAGCTACTTGCAGCAATGCAATTCCAGGGAGGCAACGTCCTAGTGGCATTGTTGCTAGACTATTAATCCAGGATATCCATTTCTGAAACGTTATCCTGAAACGTTAACTCTGATTTCTCTCAACACATGCTGCCAGACCTGCTGAGCTTTTTTAGCAATTTCTGGTATTGTTTCTGATTTACAGCATCCACAATTCTTCAGGTTATTATTAATCCAGGAACTCCACTAATGTTCGAGGGGATCGAGTTTGGATCCTGCCATGGCAAATGATTGAATTTAAATTCAACAAAAAAACCTCTGGAATTAAGAATCTACTGATGACCATGAAACCGTTGTTAATTGTCGAAAAAACCTATCTGGTTCACTGATATCATTTAAGGAAAGAAATCTGCTATCCTTATCTGGTCTGGCCTCCATATGACTCCAGACCTACAGCACTGTGGTTGACTCTCAATTGGCCTCTGAAATAGCCTAGCTGTCCATTCAATTGTACCAATTGCTACAAAGTCTCAAAGAAATGAAACCTGAAGAATTGCCTGGCATCAACCCAGACACCAGAAGAGATGATGGCAGAAACAGCCCTGTTGACCCTGCAAAGACTTCCTTACTAACATTTTGGGGCTAGTGCCAAAATTTGGAGAGCTGTTCAACAGACTGGTCAAGCAACAGTCTGACATAGTCATACTCCTGGAATCATACCTGACAGACAATGTCCCATTGTGCCTTTGCCATCCTCAGTGCTTCCTCCAAGTGTTGTTCAACATGGAGGAGTGCCAATTCATCACCATCCCTGGATATGTCCTGTTCCACCACCAGGATAGACCCAGCAGAGGTGGACACACCGTGGTATACAGTTGGGAGGGAGTTGCCCTGGGACTCCTCAACATTGACTCCAGACTCTATGAAATCTCATGGGTTCAGGTTAAACATTGGCAAGGAAACCTCCTGTTGATTATCACATATCATCCTCCTTTGGTAATGAATCAGCACTCTTCTACGTTGAAAAATGCTTGTGATGTTGGTGCCAGTATCCTATAAACATTGTACCATTCAGGGGACTGACAGATTCAAGGGGCAGTAACATTCAAGTCCCATTGTTGATTCCTACATGTATCTTGCAAAATATTGAATGATAAGGGCAAAAAATTTACTCTGGGTGGGGGATTTCAATTTCTACCACAAAAAATGGCTCAGCAGCAGCACCATTGATTGGGTCCGAAAGGACTTAACTGCTAAACTGGGTGTGCAGCAGGTGATGAGAGAACCAATAAGAGGGATAAACATACCTGACCTCATCCTTATCAATCTGCCAGCTGCAGATGCATCTGTCCATGATAGTATGGGGGTAAGAGTGACCAATGCACAGTCCTTGTGGATACGAAGTCCCACCTTCACATTGAGAACAATCTCATTGTGTTGTGTGGCACTATCACCATGCTAAATGGGACAGACTTTTCAAGCAGATCTAGCAAATCAAGACAGAGTATCCATGAAGCACTGTAGGCTATCAATAGCAGCAGAATTGTACTCTAGCACAATCTGTAACCTCATAGCCTGACTTATCCCTCACTCAATCGTTACCATCAAGCCAGGAAATCAGTCTGATTCAATGGAGAGTGCAGGAGGGCATGCAGGAGTTCCTTAGGGTAGTGTCCTAATCCCAACCATCTTCAACTGCTTCATCAATGACCTTCCCTCCATCATAAGGTCAGAAGTGGGAATGTTTGCCAATGATTGTGCA
The DNA here is from genome assembly GCF_004010195.1 of Chiloscyllium plagiosum. Lineage (NCBI taxonomy): Eukaryota > Metazoa > Chordata > Chondrichthyes > Orectolobiformes > Hemiscylliidae > Chiloscyllium > Chiloscyllium plagiosum. Next base: position 90,005,633 of record NC_057715.1, read on the forward strand.
ATGTTCAGCACTATTTGCAGCTCCTCAGATACTGAAGAAGTCCATGTTCAAATGCAACAAGATCTGGACAATATCCTTGGGCTGACGTGTGAAAAGTAACATTTGCGCCACACAAATACTAGGCTATGACCATCCCCAATAAGAGACAATCTAGCCACCATCTCTTGACAAAGATTCACAAGCCTTTACTTTTGATTACTTTGAAACTCCATCAATAGCTGCAACATCATAGATTGTCTTGAATGTTGCTTAAACATGGATCCTTTCCTAGGTCCGTTTTCCTGGATTCTTGGAAACTGAAGTCCAGTACCTAGTCATGGACACACTCCAGCTTTTCATTTTTGAGTTCTTCTGATCTTTCACAGCTCCCAAGTTTTTTTTTTAGAAGCCTGACTCCAACACATAACTGCCTATTAATTCCCAGAATTGCTTTCTAATAGCATAAAGTTACCCAATGCCTCTTGATCTCTTAGTGAGTTCTCAATTACACAGACTCAATGCAGTTCAATTGACTCTTCAGCAGAACAGTCCTATTCTGGATGGATTGTTTCTGCCTTGGTTTGTCTTCTTCTTCAAATACCTGTGATCTAGAATTGCTCTTTGCTGATCCTTGAATTGTTTTGAGTGACCTATTGAAAATCTTGCAACAAGCTCACCCTGTTCCTAGGCAAAATTGAATGTAACTAATATTTTGCAAGATAAATGTAGGAATCAACTGCGGGACTTGAATGTTACTGCCCCTTGAATCTGTCAGTCCCCTGAATGGTACAATGTTTATAGGATACTGGCACCAACATCACAAAAACGCATTAAAAATATCATAATTGTATGAACATTCATGTTGCTTTTTCTGTAACTATTTGATACTATTGAGCAACTGCTTCAGATTCAAACACATTACTGTAGATTTGGAGTTACACAGTCAGAACAGACATGAAGGGCATTATTTAAGCACATTGCTTTTCCAAAAATGTAATGACCATTATTAATTTTTATTCCAGATTTATGCATAGAAATTACATTCTATCAACTGTGATGCTGCCATGTCTCCAGAGCATTATTCTGCCATTAGTCTGGGCTTCTGGAAACTACATTACTAGCACAGTAACATAGCCACTATATAACCATTTTCTTGGTTATGAATGAAGTGGTTCAAGAGATGAAAGAATTCATGTGGTTAGTTCAGATGATTGCAGATGATTTTATGTAATTGCACAAACTTTAATACATTTCTATTACATTTCTTATTAATTAGATTAACTGCAAGACTGCTGAAATTAAAGGCATAATGTAATATTTAAATAATAGGGAAAATATACATTTTATTGCAGGAAAATATTTTTATTGAAGACATTAAATATTATTTTGTGTCTTTGAATTTCATTTAAAATATTTGCATTATACTAGATGGGATAATTTATCGTACTTAGATTAATATTTGATTTGAAAGTTGACTGTTGTGTTTTGACTTATTTATTAAGCATTTAAAACCTCCCTTACACCTGCCCACAAAATCTTTACAGGCATTTGAGCAGAGACTTTTCCAACCCATTACAGTACTTGATTTGGTGTGACACTCTCTGCAGTGCATCTGTGCACAGGACAAGAAAAGGTAAAGCTCTTCAAATTGTTCGCAGAATCCTCAGTAAGATACACAAGGCTGAATTTTATCAGAGATAGCTTCAAAGGCAGAAGTGTCAAAACATGGTGGAGGTGAAATGGTTTGGCACTGCCCTGCCATTTTGCCAATAGTGAGGAAAGTGGTAAATTACCTTTCTAGCCAAAATGAGTTGATCCACTTACATAGCAATTTAAGAGTCTCATCCTGCTCTCAGTGGCCATTAAGCAGCCAATGTGGGGACAATACCAGGCAAATCTGAAAGAGCTCAGGTGGACTGCCCATTTTGGGAATAATTTGGCCTTAGGAGAAACGCCTTTGTGGCATATGAAATGAATTTCTGAAGAAATGAGAATCCATACTTATAAAATTAAACCCAGAAGAGTTGTTTGACAGTAATTATCTCTGATAATGCCATTGAAAATCTGAATGCATCAGCCCTCATTTTTATTTTCTTGTGTCTTGAGTGGAGAATTAATGGCTTATTATCAGTATTCCCTCCAACTAGTATTTGTTGTGCACACTGGCTTATTGCACAGTGTGGTCTCATAAAACCATAAGAAATAGGAACAGGAGTAGGCCATTCAGCCACTCGAATCTGCAAGCGATTGAATAGGTTCAAGGCTGATCCAAAATTCCTCACGTCCACTTTCCTGCCCTCTCCCTGAAACCTTTGATTCTCTTACTGATCAAGAATCTATCTATCGCAGCCTAAAATATACACAAGAACTCTATCCCTAGAGCTCTGTGAACAGAAATTCTAAAGACTCAAAATTCCTCTGTGAGAAGAAATTCCTCCTCATCTCAGTCTTAAATTGATGCCCATCCATTCTAAGATTGTGCCCTCTGGTCCTAAACTCCCCCATGAGGATAAATATCCTCTCTGCATTTACCCTGTAAAGTAGCTTATGTTTCAGTAAGATCACCTCTCATTCTATTTTAAGAATGATGGAAACCATGCATACTTGCATCATATAGGTAGCATTAATTGTGTGCAACCTATTCCTTCCTTGACACATGCCTTTTTGCTGCGTGGAATGCAACTTACAGTAAACATTGGGTAGTACCCTAACTTCATGCTGTTGTATATAATTCAGTGTCGAGTCTATTAACATGATACTGTTGTAGCACATCCCCAGTCCAAATATTCTTGCATAAGCAGAGTTGAACTATCAAAGAAATTTATGTCACTTACTTAATTATAATCATGTATGTAACCATCACCATTATCCCTGTAGAAAAATCCAGGTCAATCTCTCCCCAAAAATTTAAATGCTACTTGTCTTATCCCCACCAGTTTTCATGTATGAAGAAGAATTCCAGCCTCTTAGTTGGAAAATTCAATGAAATAGCATGAGTTAAACAAAGTCATAAATCACGTTGCACACTTAGAATGCTTGTTTGCAAAGGATGGTAAACCTAATGGGAAGGAAAGCATGTGTGAGCACTGAAAACAAGAACAACAAAAACCCCGGGTCCTGAAGAGAGCTGAGACCCATTTAGAAAGGTTGCTGCCAGGATTCTACCTTACAAATTAGCTTATTAGTGAATGTGTAAATGTTTCATTGCAGATTTAATTGTTTATTATTTTGATTTCTCAGGGTATATAGTACAAGGAGCTAACATTATTCCCAGAGGAACTTGATAAATATTTATCCACGATCAGAGAATCACACATCATAGAAGGAGGCTATTTAGCCCACTGTGCAGATGGATGATCTGATTGGTACAATTTCCTGCTCTTTCTCCCTAGCCTTTATCCAGAAGACTGCTTCATATATCTGAGGGGTTGAAATTTGACATTGGATATGGAATTGGACACTGCAAGATCATCAGTGAATATCTCATGCTTGACTTTATGATGGAGGGAACATAATTGACAAAGTAGCTGAAGAATTTTGGACCTATGCCATGATCATGAACATCTTTATTCAGCACCTTTATCCTGAGACTGAGATGATTGGTTTCTAACAAACACCATAATCTTTGTGCTAGGTATGATTCCAACCAGTGGAGAAATGGTGACATAGTGACAATCTCACTAGACTAGAATCCAGAGCCCTAAGTACTTGGAGCATATGGGCTCAAATCCCATCATGGTAACTGGGGAAAATTACATTCAATTTATTTTTAAAATAATTGGAATTGAAAGCTAGTCTCAGCAATGGTGACCACAAAGCTATCATCACTTGTGATAAAAACCTATCTGGTTCATTAATGTCATTTATGGAAAGAACACTGTCCTTACCCAGTTTGTCCAACTGTGACTATAGTCTCACAGCACTGTGGTTGACTCATAACTGTTCTCTGTAGGCCTAGAAAGCCATTCAATTCAAGAACAATTGTGGATGGGCAATGTTGCAGCTGCCCATGACTAAAGTTGACTTATAATGGTCAGCTGGACCTGTTTAGCTGACATTAAAAGGCATTACCAGTTGCACATAGCAGACTTTCACAGCCAGACTTGTAGCGTCCATACAGGGTCACCAGATAAAATAATGAAAGGTCTCAGTGAGAAAAGATAGGGGAGTGTAGGCAGCGAGGCATCCCTGATAAGGTAGGCACAGACAAAAACCTTTTCAGCAAATGAATGTAAAAGTTCCCTTGAATATAGAGTAGAAGGGGAAACTTGACCCACTTAGTTGAAACATTTTCAGGTAGTTGTAAATTGCATAAACAAGTACACACTGTGGCATTAGTTTTAATATATTAAATATCAGGGAATTTAATTTGATTTCAGTAGACAGGCAGCTGTAAGCACGTAAGCATTTTTGGTATGAAGCATCCTTGAAAAACCTAGACAAGAGACCTCTAGTAACAACCAGGAGAAAGTGAGGACTGCAGATGCTGGAGATCAGAGTCGAGAGTAGTGCTGGAAAAGCACAGTAGGTCAGGTAGCATCTGAGGAGCAGGAGAATCAATGTTTCGGGCATAAATCCTTCATCAGGAATTAGCCCTTCCTGATGAAGGGCTCATGCCTGAAATGTCGATTCTCCTGTTCCTTGGATGCTGCCTGACCTGCTGTGCTTTTCCAGCACCACACTCTTGACTCTAGTAAGAACCAGCCTGAAGTTTGTAGTTTAGCAAGATCCAAAAGAAAAGTATGATGCCACAGTAAGCAAGCTTTTTTGGTAATTGTTTCAGTATTGTGAGGTTAAAAATGCAGCCCACAAACTAACATAAAGGATTTATCTATGAGCAGCCAACCTTAGACAGTAAAAAAAAAGCCCATTTCATAAGCAGAGAAAATGAAGCGACAAATGGTGTGAACAGACAACCCCCTAGAGAACAAAATAAGTTGTTAAGTATGGAAAATAAACAATTACAGCTTCATGCCTCAGCAAGCAGAAAACTGTGAAAGTGATTGAATTTCATCCTTATCAATGAAATTTGAATACAGTGGTATCTAGTTGGGAAAACTAATGTGAAAGGTATTTTAAGTAAAGACAGTGAGGCCTACCTGAGAATCGGACTTCTGTTTTGAACCAACTTGGAGCTGCAAGATAGAGATTGTGTTTGTTTGATCTCCAAAGACCAAGAGAGAGAGAGAAGGTGCTCCCCAATTTTTGTCAGCCTTGTCAAAGGATTATGACATCAGATGTAATTATATATAACTTCACATATAAATAACTTTATAATGAAACTGAAATTATACATATGATAGCAATTGGTAGAAATTAGTATCTTGTAAGAAGGTTAATAGAGAGTACAAATTGCCTTACAGAATTTGAAAAAGTTATTCATGATAAGCAAGTATCCAATCTATTGGCAATTAACATGATGCAACTGGCAAATGTCTGGGAAGGATTGTAACTGTCAGTATTGGAATATGAATGAATGAGATGCATTGTAAAATCACAAGGACTGGTGTTAAAGGTATATGGTAAACATAATGATATCATGGGAGGACCCAGGGTTGTTCATAGAGATGTCCATCTTTGATCGTGTGTTTACAGGATTGGATGTACAGATAACAATGGCGTCAATGTTGCATGTTATTATTGTAACGCAAAATGTATTAAAATGCTGTGGTAGAGCCAGAGTGTTCAGCGGAAACTGTTTCCAGAGATGTCTTCTACTCTATATTGATAAAGAGCTCTGAATAAAGATTGACTTGTGCTGCTAGACACAGGACTCAAGACTCCTCTTTGACATCTCTCTGAACTGGCAAGAAATACTGTCCTTGCTGCATCCCATGAAAGACTTTTTAAAAGGTCGAGCAATTTCTACTGATTCCTATTGACCTCAATTTTGATAGGGTTCCTTGATGCAGTAGACAGTAAAAAAAGAAGCCCATTTCATAAGCAAAGAAAATGAAGCGACAAATGGGCTGAAGAAGGGCTTATGCCCGAAACGTCGATTCTCCTGTTCCCTGGATGCTGCCTGACCTGCTGCGCTGTTCCAGCAACACATTTTCAGCAGCTTCCTTGATGCAATAGCCATTCCAATGCTGCTCATGTGCAATCACTCTTCTCACATCTAGAATTTGGTCAGTTTCTAAGTGCGAAATGTTTGTTGTTACCGAGAATGACTGAAGAGTTGAATACTGATGATACCCAGCTATCATCTCAGGGGACATTTCAGAAATTTATAATACAAAGTTTTTTTTCCCACATTCTTTTTATGAGAGGTTGCCAAAAACATCTTGAAATGTGATGTGCTCAGCTAGATTTTTGATTCCATGAACCTTTGAAAATGGCATGTAATGTGGAAATGCTGTCACTTTCCAGCCAAAACCATTTTCTCCAGTAGGGAAATAGGGCAGGCAGTAATTCTGACAGCACAAATTGGTCCATTAACAATTATTGGACAGTTTAAGCAAGTACAATTCTTCAGTGCTGCATTGTGAGAGTCACAAATCTGTCCCAGAGCTCTAAGTACTTCTCAAGGTATCCTAAACGATATGATTATCTTGGGCAAAACTCCCCAGTGTTAAATTTTGAATGAAGTTGCCTTATTTCTGAGAATGGGTACTTGGTGCCAGGCCAAAGGAGTTGATGGAGTTTCAGTGGTGGTGGGAAATGGGCAGTGTTTTTATGAAAATGCCCCCATATGTGTATTCCTTGCTTTTGGTTGCAAAGTACAATACAGGACAGACTGTCAAACTCGCTGACTGCTGAATGTGTACTGAAGGAGACAAATTTTTAAAAAGGCAGGAAACATTCTGACATACAGGCAATAGAGGAAGGCCAGCTGTAATGTATAGCCAGTGCAAAGTGACAAGCCAGATTTGGCAAAACCACCAGAAAATGCAGCTGGGGGAGGAGGAGGAGGAGCTATTACCATGTGTGAAGTGTGTACCATCTCTAAATAACTTATTTCAACATGTGTGCGAGGCAGCGCAATGAAGGTTCAAAATGTCAAGAGACATGGTTAGAAACACTGTTTCATGGTGGAGAAAGACCCTGCATCTCACTCAATCATTCCACCTGTCCTTCCTGTTGCACTTAAGATTACATTGGCCCTCAATTTCTATGCAGCTGATCTCTGCAGCATCTGTCAACCAGCCACCCACCTGCCAGTGCATCATAAATGTGACTGACACACCCTTTGACTTTCTCACAGATGCGGCATTTTAAATGAAGAGGACAACAGACTTTGTCTCCAGAGCTAGCTTCCCAACAAGTTTAAGGAGTAATAAACTGTATCATGTCACTGTAAGGACACCAGTGCAGCAGCTGGAGACGTTTGTGAACAGAATTTATTTTCCTGTATCAATATAGTCTGAATTGACAAAACTCTTATTCTAAGGCATTCACATCAGCCACAAATTCCCAGCATCGGTTGAAGGTTGGCTCTTGAGGTACTACAATTACCAAATGGAGATGGCTAGTTGCTCCCTTGAGGCAAAGGAGGACCTCAACAGTGAAGACTCCCATTGAAAATGTTATTGGTCATTGAAGTTGTAGTTCAGATGACTTGACTGCTCAGGAGGAACAACTCAGTACTCAACTAAATGCATGTAGAAGTAGTGATTATTTCCTGTATGTTCCATGATAAGATGCAGTGGGGGACATTAATATTAAAGGGCAAGAAACAGTCAAAGAGCACTATAATCAGACCAAATCAATAAGCACAATTCCAATGATTTGGAGATGCTGGGGAGATCCCCCACCTGATGAAGGAGCTGTATTCCGAAAGCTAGTGCTTCCAAATAAATCTGTTGGACTATAACCTGGTGTTGTGTGATTTTTAACTTTGTACACAAATCCAACAACACTGATGAAGATGACATCAAGGAGGAGAATGACAATAAGAGACAGGCATTTCTTTCCTACAGGAAGTATAGTAGGAACATGTTTATACACTCAGCATGTTGCCAAGTGTAACATATCGTTAGTAGCAAATGATTATGATTATGTTTAACAGTAAGTTAACGACTGTCTCTAGCTTTAAGTTTAGCATTGTTGTGATAATTGTGACATGTCACAGCATATTCTAAGTACAAGCAGCAACTTGCAACCAACCCCAAATAAACAAATAAATAATCCTTTGTTCTGTTGATCCGGTTTGTACAATACAGGACAGACTGTCAAACTCGCTGACTGCTGAATGAATTCAAAACTGTTTCCCACACAATAACTGTTTAGACACAATAACTGTTTAATCTAATAATCTTTTTTGTTACATTTAGGCTTATATATAATTGTTCCACAAACTAACTTAAGGAACAGTTATACAGCCATCAAAATTCCAATGGAATGTTCACGTGTGAATGTGCACAAATTAAGCAGAATGTAACCCTTTTATTTATACCCTGTAGTGGTATTTTACCTAATGAAAAGCTTTAGAGATGTTCTCAAAGAAATGCTGAGCAAGTCAAACATCCCCATTAACTCATCAGAAACCTCGGCTTGTACCCAATCAAGGTGGAGAAGGTTAATTCAGGAAGGCACCAAAACATATGGAGCGACAGACATAAAATTAAGGTGTCAGAGAGAGAGTGTACAAAGCTCCAAACAATTTACCCAAACCGCAAAAAACCACCTTACATATCTGTGGGAGAATCTGCTGACTATGCAATGAATGTACCAGCCATCTCAGAACCCATTAGACTGGAGTAGAGGGCAAGTCATCTTCAAACACAAAAGATGACTAGAAAGAAGGAGAAAAGCATTTTATCAATTAGCAGTAGCATTACTGCATTCAGCCTGGTATTTCTGACCAATATTTGGTTTTGTAATGATTTACATAATATTTAAATTCAAAATTTTTCTTTAATCACTGTATCTTCTTGGATAGGAAATTATCATAACTGTGTCTGGCTACAATTTTCTTTCCGTTTTATCTGAAGGTATTGAAGCACAAAAACCCAATCTTGCCAATTTTAATGAGATTAGCTGTTGAAGAACTTCAAGAGTAACCTACTGTGATTTTCCTTCTTCCTTCGGTTCATCTTTTGTGACTAATCATTAAAGATAGAAGTATGTCAGATTTGCAAAAAGATATATACAAACTTAATATAAACAAACTTCTGGTACTGACTTTGTTAAGTCACAATTTATTCCAAACCTGTCAATGTGAATATTACTATCAGAGCCAAAAACTCTCTGGGAGATATTGGGACAGCTGGGTTGAGATCTGGGAGCATCGAGTATGCCAGGTCACAGAACAATTTGGCAGCCAGCAGACAGTAACTCTCTTATCTAATTGCTCTGTGCTTTTCATCACCTGGCACTCCTAAAAACAATTAAATATTCAGTGCTGAAAAGAAACATTTCTTCATTTGTTTGACCGAATGTGTACATATTTGCAGAGGAGGAATATATTTTGTAAAGCTGAATGCATTATTGTGGCAATTTTAGGGCTAAAAATAATAGAAAAAAGTAAAATAAATGTAAACAGAGTAAATGGTCAGGAAAAGATTCAAGTAAATTTCAAGTTAATGCCCCACGAGTGAGAAGGGGGTGGGGGGTGGAGGGAGCGATCTTGTAAAACTCCTCAGGTTCCCTATAAGCCATCTTCCCATTCAGCCTTAGCCTGTGTGCAATTTTAGGTGGCAGCCTAACTATTCACACTCCAAATGAGACCATTAATTGAATGTTTAATTGCCACTTCCTGTCAAGCCACAATGTTTTGGCTGACAGGTGGAGTTCAGGGACGTTCGGGGGAAGGCCAGCAGTATGACTATTTTGCTCAGGCAGATTACACTCCATTATTGGTCCCTTTTGAGACTGGGCACCCTACCCCAAGATCTGCTCACCTCCATCCCACCTGAAACTGCCATCTTAACCCCATTCCCCTCTCCCCAATGTCCCTGAGCATCCCTTTTCGATCCCACCATGAAACATCATATTCATCTCCAACTGATGTTCTAGGACTTAGAATGTGAAGACTGCCTGGTGTGTCAGCAGTAGCTCCTGCTCCCAGCGGGTATTGCTGGGATTACAGAGCTGCTAGCCAGCCCAGGGCTACCAAGCAGATTGGCCAGCAACTCTTTGAGTTAAGACTTCCTCATGTTTGAGAAGGGGACATACTGTCACCACCTCAGTAACATTCCCTACAGCATTGTATAGCTGTGTGATGGATGGCACTGGTGAGTGATGTGTTCTCCATCAATCCAAATAATGGAGTAGGTAAATCTGCTACCCACAGATTTCTGCCCAGCACTGTCTATTTATATATTGCTAGATTTTTATGCAGCAGTAGAGATAGATGAATTAAATTAATAAAGTTTAAATGCATTAGCATGAAATATATTAAGATATAATGTTTGTGTGCATAGATTTAAATATGTACAGTGCAAATATTTATTTAATATGTGTAATCCAATTGAATGGAACATTTTCTCATGGTGATATGTATTGAAAAATATGTACTGATTTTTTTTGCATGTCACTTCCTTCGCTTCACAGAAGGTTGCATTTATTTTGGTGAATGTGTGTGAAATTAGCTATCCTGCATGAACTATCCCCATTTTAAGCAAGTATGCTATTTTAGAAAATGTAGGGGATGATGGATTCTCAGAGGAATGTAGCACGAACAGCCAAGTTTCTTGTGTCGAAACTGGCTCTAATGCAATGTGGGGTACTTCAGGTTCCAAGCAATCAATTGTGTTAGGGGACTCTCTAGTCTGAGGTACAGACAGATGTTTCTGTGGCCAGCAGTGAAAAATCAGAATGTGTAGCTTCCCTGGTGGCAGGATCAAGGATGTCTCAGAGAGGTTGCCGAATGTTCTCAAAGGCGACAGGGACCAACAAGATTGGGACCACAATGGAACCAACAATGTAGGAAGGGAAAAGGATGAGATTCTATAGGGAGAATATAGAAAGTCAGGCAGGAATTTAAAAAAGGAGGTCCTTGAGGGTAGTAATATCTGGATTACTCCCGGTGCTACGAGCTAGTGAGGGTAGGAATAGGAGGATAGAGCAGATGAATGCATGGCTGAGGAGCTGGTGTATGGGAGAAGGATTCACATTTTTGGATCATTGGAATCTCTTCTGGGGTAGAAGTGACCTGTACAAGAAGGATGGATTGCTCCTGAATTGCAAGGGGACAAATATACTGGCAGGGAAATTTGCTAGAGCTGCGGGGGAGGATTTAAACTAGTAAGGTTGGGGGGGAGGGGAAGGGGGGGAGACCCAGGGAGATAGTGCGGAAAGAGATCAATCTGAGACTGGTACAGTTGAGAACAGAAGCAAGTCAAGCAGTGAGGGCAGGCAGGGACAAAGCAGAGAACAAGGTAGGACTGATAAATTAAACTGCACATATTTCAATGCAAGAGGCCTAACAGAGCAGGGAGATGAACTCAGGGCATGGTTAGGAACATGGGACTGGGATATCATAGCAATTATAGAAACGTGGCTCAGAGATGGACAGGACTGGCAGCTTAATGTTCCAGGATACAAATACTACAGGAAGGATAGAAAGGAAGGCAAGATAGGAGGGGGAGTGGAGTTTTTGATAAAGGATAACATTACAGCTGTACTTGGGGAGGATATTCCTGGAAATACATCTGGGGAAGTTATTTGGATGGAATTGAGAAATAAGAAAGGGATGATCACCTTATTGGGATTGTATTACAGACCCCCTAATAGTCAGCAGGAAATTGAGAAACAAATTTGTAAGGAGATTTCAATTATCTGTAAAAATAATAGGGTGGGTATGGTAGGGGATTTTAACTTTCCAAACATAGACTGGGACTGCCATAGTGTTAAGGGTTTAGATGGAGAGGAATTTGTTAAGTGTGTACAAGAAAATGCTCTGATTCAGTATGTGGATGTACCTACTAGAGAAGGTGCAAAACTTGACCTACGCTTGGGAAATAAGGCAGGGCAGGTGACTGAGATGTCAGTGGGGGACCACTTTGGGGCCAGCGACCATAATTCTATTAGTTTCAAAAGGATAGACCAGATCTAAAAATTGAAGTTCTAAATTAGAGGAAGACGAATTTTGACGGTATTAGGCAAGAACTTTCAAAAGCTGATTGGAGCAGATTTCGCAGGTAAAGAGATAGCTGGCAAATGGGAAGCCTTCAGAAATGAGATAACGAGAGTCCGAGACAGTATATTCCTATGAGGGTGAAAGGAAAGGGTGGTAGGGAGAGGGAATGCTGGATGACTAGAGAAATTGAGGGTTTTGGTAAGAAAAAGGAAGCATATGTCAAGTATAGACAGCATAAAACAAGTGAATCCTTAGAAGTGTATAAAGGCAGTAGGAGTGTACTTAAGAAGGAAATCAGGAGGGCAAAAAAGGGACATGAGATAGCTTTGGCAAATAGGGTTAAGGAGAATCCAAAGGGTTTTTATAAATACACTAAGGACCAAAGGGTAACTAGGGAGAGAATAGGGCCCTTCAAAAATTAACAAGGCGGCTTTTGTGTTGAACTGCAGGAGATAAGGGAGTTACTAAATGACTATATGTTTACTGTGGGGAAGGACATGGAAGATATAGACTGTAGGGAAATAGATGGTGACATCTTGAAAATGTCCATATTACAGTAGAGGAAGTGCTGGATGTCTTGAAACACATAAAGGTGGATAAATTCCCAGGATCTGATCATGTGTACCCTAAAACTCTGTGGGAAGCTAGGGAACTGATTGCTTGCCCCTTGCTGAGATATTTGTATCATCGATTGTCACAGGTGGGGTGTCAGAAGACTGGAGGTTGGCTAACATGGTACCACTATTTAAGAAAGGTGGTAAGGACAAGCCAGGGAACTATAGACTGATGAGACTGATATCAGTCGTGAACAAGTTGTTGGAGGGAATCCTGAAGGACAGGATGTACATGTATTTGGAAAGGCAAGGACTGGAAAATCATGTCTCATGAATTTGATTGAGTTTTTTGAAGAAGTAACAAAGAGGATTGATGAGGGCAGAGTGGTGGACATGATCTATATGGACTTCAGTCAGGTGGTGAACAAGGTTCCCCATGGGAGACTTGTTAGCAAAGTTAGATCTCAAGGAATACAGGGAGAACTAGCCATTTGGCTAGTTCTGGCTCGAAGGTGGAAAACAGAGGGTGGTGGTGGAGGGTTGTTTTTCAGACTGGAGGCCTGTGACCAGTGGAGTGCCACAAGAATCGGTGCTGGGTCCACTACTCTTCGTCATTTATATAAATGATTTGGATGTGAACATAGGAGTTACAGTTAGTAAGTTTGCAGCTGACACCAAAATTAGAGGTGTAGTGGACAGTGAAGAAGGTTACCTCAGATTACAACAGGATCTTGATCAGATGGGCCAATGGGCTGAGGAGTGGCAGATGGAGCTTAATTTAGATAAATGTGAGATGTTGCATTTTGGAAAGGCAAATCAGAGCAGAACCTATACACTTCATGGTTCATAGTTTCTTGAAAGTGGAGTCGCAGGTAGAGAGGATAGTGAAGAAGGCATTTGGTATGCTCTCCTTTAGTGGTCAGAGTATTGAGTACAGGAGTTGGGAGGTCACGTTGCATCTGTACAGGACATTGGTTAGGCCACTTCTGGAATATTGTGTGCAATTCTCGTCTCCCTCCCATAGGAAGGACGTTGTGAAACTTGATAGGGTTCAGAAAAGCTTTACAAGGAGGTTGCCATGTTTGGAGGATCTGAGTTATAGGGAGAGGCTGAATAGGCTGGGGCTGTTTTCCTTGGAGCATCAGAGGCTATGGGGTGATATTATACAGATTTATAAAATCATGAGGGGCATGGATAGGTTAAATAGACATGGTCTTTTTCCTGGGTTGGTAAAGTCCAGAACTAGAGGTCATTGGTTTATGGGGAGAGGGGAATGATTTAAAAGGAACCTAAGGGGCAACGTTTTCACATAGAGGGTAGTATATATGTGGAATAAGCTGTCAGAGGAAGTGGTGGAAGCTAGTACAATTACAACCTTTAAGAGGCATCTAGATGGGTATATGAATACAAAGGGTTCAGTGGGATATGGGCCAAGTGTCGGCAAATGGTATTAGGTTAGGTTAGGTTAGGATGTCTGGTCGGCATGGATGAGTTGGACGGAGTGTCTGTTTCTGTGTTGTTCATCTCTATGACTCTCAATAAAAATGTTCACTGTCTTTCTGGATTTCCCAAAGTGTAGAGTGCAGTTGATGGAATCCACATAATTAGTGTAAGTTGCTGCTATAAACATCCTCCTTGGAGAAAGTGTGACATGTTACACGTGTCATGTATATGACTACTCTATTATATTTACTACACTTGCTATGATGAATATATCCTCATAAGTTCTGCCTTCCTTAAGCACTCTAAGAAATAATTAATAGAGAAGTTTGTTTTTATTTTTTGTCCTCAGAGATAATGGTCTCTCCAAACATTTTCAGAAATCAACTGAGGAGTACCAAAACAAGATACATGCCTCTATCAAATTTGTGAAAGAGTGATTTTTTTTACCCCCAGGTTAACTTTATACAGTTTCTGTAATAGATCTGTAATAGACATCATCCTAATAAAGTGGAGGCTGGGATTGTTCAATTGACATGCAAAATGATTTCCTTTAGCACACAACTCATTATTAGTATCCCCTTATTTACAGAGTCATGTGAAAAATTACTTAAGCAGATGGTCATTTTGGCCTCTATGAGATCATGGAAATCCTTTCAGCACAGGTCTGGAGTTTTAATGAAAACAAATGGCACTCATTGCCACTGCTGCTATCCTCCATGTGGCATTTGAGACACTTTTTTGAAGCTTATTTCATAGTACAAAACTATCTTTCCCATTACTGCATTTTATCAGAAGCACCTAAAGATTGATCCAATTAAAATTGTGTGCTCCTTCTGCCTCCTTGAAATGTTCTGCCTCCTTCTCGGGATTTCTGCTCCTCGAATGCTTCCTGACTTGCTGTGCTTTTCCAGCACCACATTCTCAACTCTAATCTCCAGCATCTGCAGTCCTCACTTTCGCACAGCTATTTAAGTCAGTTCAGTCAGCCAAGCATTTCTACTTACCTTCTGATCTCCTAACCAGCACCTACAATCATTAAGAATTTGTAACATTTTTCTCTCTCACACCTGTATTATACGTTCAAACTGTTAATGGATGTTAAATGAGCTAACAAAACTGGAAAACATCCAATGGGGGAAAGCTTATTGCATTGGAGCTGAAGGTGCAGCTCAGAGGTGTGTTTACAAGAGTAAATTGCCACATGAAATTTCATAGCCACTGTGTTTATTGTTTCTTCTTAATGGGTGATTTTTGCACTTTGATTATCCTTTCACAATTTCACAAAAATGCTTTTCTTTCTTTCATTTCAATTTTCTCCTCAAATACTTGCACCAAAAGTGATTAAAACAAAAACATATCACAAAAACACATTTCAGAAAAAGTCATCATAGATAATCCTGCCTTAACAGCTTGTCATCTGCCATATACATCTAAGGATAACATTTATAACATTAAACAATGAACAGTTCATAAGAGGGTTCACCAACATATCCATTTTATTATCCAGTTGCCACCACACATAGGTCAACACTTCCTACATTCAGTCAACATTGAGTATACTCCACCAGACTTGATCTTCTTAATTAAACAATTGCACTGCTATTCATAAAATTGATTCCTGTCTTTCAGAAAGAAATTTTGTATAAAATAATAAAGTAACAATGTTATATTCCTGAGAAATTAGCTAGTCATTGTTACTTTGCATTTTGAAAATGTAAAGATGTATACACAAACACTATGGTGTAGCTTATCATGTAGACATTTTGAAAAGGAACCTGTAACTCAGAAGATAGTAAGAAGAATGTCACTCAAAAATAAATTGACTTCATAAATATTTGATCTACATAATTATTGTGCTCAAAATTGTAATGCATTTGAGTGTGCAACTGCATGCACAGTTTGAAGAACCTATGAAAGTTTGACCTTGATGTTTCAAAGGTTTTATTATTTCATGAATAGATAAATATCTAATCATAAATAAAACCACCTCCAGCTATTGGTGTGGGCATCCACAGCAACCCTCAGGATCTTAATTAAAATTTAAGAGTAAGAACACCTGTTTCCATTCACCATAATTGCTTAAAGCAGGGTTAAAAGCTTCAACTTGTGACTCAGATATCTGAATGGTGCCACTTGACCCGTAGCTTTCTCCATACCATATAGGTTTACACGTACATTATTGTGAAGTGTTGGTGTGGTGAGTTACTTGGCAAGGAATTAGCTGGTTATATTATTGATGTGCTATGGTAAGGTATTAGCCTCTAGTCACATTCAAAATGCAAAGTTCATGAGGCTCAACTAATGCTCTGCAAGGTCATCCAGTTTTCTGAGCAAGGAGGCAGCACAGTGCTACTAAGTTGATCTTAAATTAGTGGAAAGTCTCCAAATTTGCAGACAACTGAAGCAAAGCTTTAGAACATTAGGAAGCTGTAATTATTGCAAGGAAACATGATAGCATCAGTCTAAATGAAATTGGAAAAGCAAAATGCCCTTGGGTCAAACGCATGTTTCCCACTGAGATGCTGAAAACTGAAGGAAGCTTTTGTTAACTGCCAGCATTGAAAACAAAGACCATGCAATCAAGTCATAGCTGAGGAACAGCTGTCACATTATTTAATACAACACTGGACAAATAACCTACTTTCCTGGGCAGTAATAATGTCTGACATTTATACATTGCTAACATCAACAATGATAGTTTCATGCTTCATACAAGCAGCTACGAAACTGTTTTATTTATCCATAGACATGATGAAAAAAGGTAACTAAACACATTAAGTACAAACAAAAAGCATATATGTTATAAATATTATAATGGAAAATATGTTTCAATACATCTATGCAGAACATGAATAAAGTAAGTTAACTCCCAATCCTAAACTGAACTCTAAATTGTAAAGATGAAGTTCGAAGGATTGTTTTCCCTAATCTCATAACAGTATTATTAGTACAATTTCTCAGCATCAGACAAGAATCTACCCACAACATGGAAGTTGGTATTTCCAGGGAGACAGGGTCTAGCTAATTTACTGAATTATTGAAAGGGATGTTTTCTTATGCTGATGTATTTAACATGTCACAAGGTTGTGATAAGGTATATTTTTAATTCTTCTTCCCAAATCTTACTCTTTAAAATGACCACTCTCCCATCATCCTCTTCATTTCTGGTGCTGCACAAAGTACTGAGAGAGAATGGAGGATGGAACTTCCTTCTGAAAGGCCATCACCTTGTATGCACTGAGTGCACCAGATTAATTTACAAAGGTGAACCATTTTCAGGTGCAAATGCACATCCCAGTGTGATTGAAAGAATTTGCTTGTGACACAAAGCTAAATAGAGTGGGGTCAAGATCAGGGAATCTGCAATGGCTCTTCTCAATTCCAAGTCATAAAGTTTAATTTAAATTTCATTTAAGAACTGGTTAGGCCACTGTTGGAATATTGCGTGCAATTCTGGTCTCCTTCTTATCAGAAAGATGTTGTGAAACTTGAAAGGGTTCAGAAAAGATTTACAAGAATGTTGCCAGGGTTGGAGGATTTGAGCTATAGGGAGAGGCTGAACAGACTGGGGCTGTTTTTCCTGGAGCATCAGAGACTGAGGGGTGACCTTATAGAGGTTTACAAAATTATGAGGGGCATAGATAGGATAAATAGACAAAGTCTTTTCCCTGGTGTCGGGGAGTCCAGAACTAGAGGACATAGGTTTAGGGTGAGAGGGGAAAGATATAAAAGAGACCTAAGGGGCAACATTTTTCACGCAAAGGGTGGTACATGAATGGAATGAGCTGCCGGAGGAAGTGGTGGAGGCTGGTATAATTGCAATACTTAAAAGGCATTTGGATGGGTATATGAATAGGAAGAGTTTGGAGGGATTTGGGCCAGGTGCTGGCAGGTAGGACTAGATTGGGTTGGGATATCTGGTCGGCATGGTTGGGTTGGACTGAAGGGTATGTTTCCGTGCTGTACATCTCTATGATTCTATGACTACCTGATAAGGCTGCATATGAAGCTAGTTGCAACCACACAAATTATCTCAGCGCAAGGCTGTACTGTCTCAGGGCAAACCCAAATTACATTTTGGAGTTCAAACAAGCTTTAGGATACATTTTTGCACATGTAATGTGACAATGTCTTATTTCAGTCTCGGCAAATGTTAGTTTTACTGATGCCAATATGGCAAAAAACATACTTCAAATTTATAATGAGCACATGGTTTCTGCCTGTCTTGATTGGGGCTTAAAACAGATGTTGGGATTAGAGTGGTGCTGGAAAAGCACAGCAGGACTGGCAGCATCTGACGAGCAGGAAAATCGACGTTTCGAGTACCCTCTATTCCTGATGAAGGGCTTTTGCCCGAAACGTCAATTTTCCTGCTCCTCGGATGCTGCCGGACCTGCTGTGCTTTTCCAGCACCACTCTAATCTAGACTCTGGTTTCCAGCATCTACAGTCCTTGTTTTTACCTAGTTAAAACAGAAGTTCACCACCAAGGGTATTTCTAAAACACTGTCTCTACACTACATTCATGGCAACTCACCTTTTCTGATTTTGTAAAAGCTTTTTTCTACTCATGTTTTTGTTATAGTTAACTCGTTTTGTCTCCCAGTGTTCAGTTTGCTTGTGGCAATTTATTGAGGGCTTCTACGCATTTTTAGGCCTTTCTATTGGGAATGGAGGGTTTGAGGATAAAAATCGGCTGGATAGGCTGGGACGTTTTTTCACTGGAGCATAGGAGATTGAAGGCTGACCTTGTAGAGATTTATAAAATTACCAAGGGCATACATATGATGAACAGTAAAGGTCTTTCCCTAAGGTGGGAGTTCAAAACTAGGGGGCTTTTTTTTAAAGTGAGAGGAAAAGATTTAAAAAGGACATGAGGAGCAACATTTTTATATAGAGAGTGATTAGTGTGTGGAATGAACTGTCAGAGGAAGTGGTGGAGGTAGTATAGTTACAATGTTTAAAATACATTAGCATCAGTACATGAATAGAAAAAGTTGGAAGGATATGGGTCAAATGCAGGCAGGTGGAACTAGTTTAGTTTGAGAAAATGGTCAGTATGGAATAGTCGGACTGAGTGTATGACTCTATATAAAATGACAGCAGCTGAAATTACTGTGTCCTGTAGTTGAGTATCAACAATCTCAACATTGACAGTGTCAATACTTAAATCCAAGATGGCAGAGATGGGAACAGCAACATTTGGCTCCTGAATGCAGGGTTTGGCTGGTCATGGGCTCATGCAACAGGTCCCACCGCATCCACATGGCTTCGTCATCATCTTTCCAGCTCGGTCCTTTTTTTTTGGTTTTGATTGCCATGGACCTCCTGATTTCTTCCTATGGGAGGCCAGGGCCCCATGTATCTGTATCCTCGTTCCAGCTCGACTGGCAGCACTGGAAGATGAGGCAGGACCCCAGCAGTCAACCCAGAGCCAGGACCTGTCATTTAATGTCCAGGGTCGGAAGAGCTGAGGGACCTGCACAGTGTGACCATCTCCAGCTCGGAGGCAATGAATGCAGAAGCGACCGTGCCGTTGGCAGCAGAAAAGGGGCACATTTGCAGGACCCGGGGAAACACGTCTAACTGCAACGAATGGAGGAGCAGAGAGGGTGAAATCTACAGAGAGGGAAAAATGAACTTTTGAAGCCATTTCAGTTTTACTAATATCAATTTAATATTCAATATCTTACTATTAATACAATTTGTTCACTAATTTATTCTGTATTCTAAGATGACCCGGTGCATGGCAACATTATAGACCATTCACTGTACCTATGTACAAGTGACAATATCAAATAAATCTAAATCTATAGTGGCAGCTGAATGCAGGCATTTGGGAAACTGTCCATTCACTGAAAACTAAGTTGTGTCAATGTTGGAACTTGAATGAAATAAAACTAAGTGCAATAAGACTTGCATGTAACTACGTTTGGCAACATAACAACTGAATAAAAAGGTACTGCAAGTATAATTTGTCTTCATAATTGTTTGAAATATTATGATGACTTTGTGGATCAATACTGTAGATCTTTGATTTTGAGTACTTTGTATGTGTGGTACTCAGGTAGGATGATGACAATAAAATGACATGGAGGAGCTGATGTTGGACTGGGGTGGACAAAGTTAAAAATCACACAACACCAGATTATAGTCCAACAGGTTTTTTTGGAAGTACAAGCTTTCAGAGGGCTGCTCCTTCATCAGGTAGCTAGTGGGGCAGAATTATAGGACACAGAATTTATAGTAGAAGATCAAAGTGTCATACAACTGATGTGATGTATTGAACCAATCTAGATTGCTGTTAAGTCTTTATTCACTTAGAAGGGGTTGCAGGTTTTGATTCATTAATATATAAATCCCCAAACTTCTTTCAAGTCACATTCCTCAGATAACTTAAAGTTTTATATAAAAAAAAGACACCTCAGCTCAGACAATGCATCAAAGGTGTGAGGTTAGAATCTATCTGCATTCCAAACTAGAATCAGACTGGTTATATTTCCAAAGTAGGAATTTATAAAATGTCGCATGGACTGACTGCCGACAGATCGTGTGCTTTTTGAACAAAATAGAATGTATCTGTGAACACAAATCTGCAAATGCAAATTTACCCCATAGACTTATGTGTGTGTGCGAGTGAGGGAGAGAGAGAGTGTGTGTGTGTTTGTGGTGGGGGGGGAGAGGGAGAGAGTGTCTGACTGCGTGTGTGCATGTGAGAGCATGTGTGTGTGTGTGCATGCTTGATAGAATGTGTGCGTGAGTGGATAGAGTATATGCTTGTGAGAGGGTGTGTGCATGTGTGTGAGTGAGAGTGCGGGCATGTGTGTGTCTGAGAGAGAGAGCATGTGTATGAGTGTGATCATGTGAAACAATGTGTGTGTATGTGTGCTTATATGTGAGTGTGTGTGTGTGTGAGAAACTCCACTATACTATACATTCTCACACATGTAAGAACACATACACACACTCTTACACATGATCATACTCATGCAAACCCTCTCTCATACACACGGTCTCTCTAAGACAGACAGACAGACACACACACATAAATCTATGAGGTGAATTAGCATTTACAGATTTGTATTCGCAGATAGATTCTATTTTAGTCAAAAAGCACACAATCAGTAAGCAGTCAGTCCATGTGATTTTGTAAATTCCTGCTTTGGAAATAGAACCAGTCTGACCCAAGTTTGGAACACAGGTAGACTTTAACCTCACACCTTTAATGCATTGTATGAGCTGAGATGTCACTTTTTTTTTATAAAACCTTAAGTTATCTCGGGAATGTGACTTAGAGTCATAGAGATGTACAGCATGCAAACAGGCCCTTCGGTCCAACTCATCTATGCCGAACAGATATCGTAAATTAATCCAGTCCCATTTGTCAGCACTTGGCCCATATCCCTCTAAATCTTTCCTATTCATGTACCCACTCAGATGTCTTTTAAATGTTGTAATTGTACAACAGCCTCCCACATACAGATAGATTCTAACCTCACATCTTTAATGCATTGTCTGAGCTGAGATGTCGTTTTTTTTTATAAAACTTTAAGTTATCTGAGGAATGTGACATTTCATACACGCACTACTCTTTGCGTGAAAATGTTGCCCTTAGGTCCCTTTAAGTCTTTCCCCTTTCACCCTACAACTATGCCCTCTAGTTCTGGACCCCTTCAATCCAGGGAAAAGACCATATCTATTTACCCTATCCATGCTCCTCATGATTTTATAAACCTCTATAAGGTCACCCCTCAGCCTCTGATGCTCCAGGGAAAACAGCCTCTCTCTATAGCTCCTCTTATAGTACAAACCCTCAAACCCTGGCAACATCCTTGTAAATCTTTTCTGAACCCTTTCAAGTTTCACAACATCTTTCCAATGGAGGGAGACCAGAATTGCACACAATATTCCAAAAGTGGCCTATCCAATATCCTGTACAACCACAACATGACCTCCCAACTCCTATACTGACCAATAAAGGAAAGCATACTAAACACCTTTTTACATATTGATAAATCAAAACCTGCAACCATTCCAAGTGATTAAAGACTTAACTGCAATCTAGGTTTGTTCATTACATCGCATCAGTTGTATGACACTTTGATCTTTTACTATAAAATCTGTGTCCTATGATCCTGCCCCACTAGCTACCTGATGAAGGATCAGCACTCCAAAAGCTTGTATTTTAAAATAAATCTGTTGTACCAAAACCTGCTATTTGGTCATTTTTAACTTTGTACAATAAAGTGGATTGAGGAAGGTGACTAAATCCCTACCTAATGTCAACTGTCAGGGTTTTAGCTCATTTCTTTGCGTTTTACTGATTACCCACTATAGAACGTTAACAGGAATCCTAACTTTGTTGGTGTAAAGAATTATGATTAAAAAATCCTTATCCATCTTTCAAAATATATTGATCTAAATATTGCTGCAATAGACCATCTAACACCAATTGTCAATGGTTAGACTTGTCCTTACACATTCGGGATCTTGACTTTGTTTGTGTGGTATTCTGCTGAAACTGCAACCTGCTGACAGTACACTGAGGAAATTCTGAAAATGATTCAGTGTTAAATCAAGAACAGAAAGAGATATCCGAGAGGGAAATAGGTTAAATGAAGAAAGATAAAGAAACAAAAAATGAAAAGTAGAATGAAATTAAACATTACATGTTTAAAATACACAACTTAAACCTAAAAAAAGCGTACACATCTGTAATACTTATTTTTCATAGCCAAATAGTAATTAATTCTTATCATATCAATAATAGAGCATTTAGACTGCAACAGAGGAGATTTAGCTTTCTGAGGTGGGTTGAATTCATACAAAACAGCAACTTTCCACCATTGAATATATTTTACTGGGGAACCAGGCAGCAAGATATTGTTTTTAAGAATCAAACAGCACAATGCCAGAAATTAGATAACAACTTTTGGATATTTGATTTTACCTTCACATTTACTCCTTTATGAAATTGCCATACCATTTGCGCTCAAATAACATTAAGTACCGTTAGCCTCACAATTATTTAGAGAGGAAAATGTGAAAATATGAAACAGGAGTCACTGTTAGATATGTTTGCAGAGATTTGTTTTTGAAGATTTTCTTACTGACACACAGAGCTGCATTTAGGTTTCATTTTCTCACCGGAAATGGAATTATATTTCATTAGAATAAAGACATGGGTTAATTATTTCACATATTCACACAGATATTTAGAACTGCTTACTAGATAGGCAATGTAACACAAATAATATTGCCGGGAAGTATTTGGATTTTTTTTGGACGCCTCCACTTCCATCTTGCTGCTGGGATTGAAATATGGTTGGGGTAATATTAGCAAACTTTCCAGCAGCTGGCAGCACTGTCAGATGCTGCCTGTGTGCCTCTTCTGGTGTTTTTCACAGACATCAATCATTGCTATAGAAATGCTGCACAATCAAACCTTCGCCCATTGCCTCCATATGTCACAAAAGACAAGCCAATAAAGTGCAACCGGACTCACAATGTTGTTCTCAGGCTACTAGAAGCTCTGCAGCAGTTATAGCAAACTGTGCTGTTTGCCATTAAAGTTCCTCAAGAATAGTGATGGCACCTGTCCTTTTTTGGCTAGGAGTGGATACCACTCAAGACAAATGGACTAAGCTACTTAAAAAGGAAACAGAATGAATATAGATACAGTATATAAGTAGTGATAGAGGAGGAATTATATGAAAACAGACTTAGAAAAACGCCAGAATGTAGGATTGATAAATATTACAGGCACAAGAGAAATGCTTAGTAACACAAATCAGTTACCTTTCATAAAACCATAATTCCTTCCAATGGATCTATCTATTGTTAGGCAGTTTAATGGTCTGCCAACCCTAAAGCTTTTATTAAGGCTTCAAAGATTAAATTTAATAGAGCATCATTTGTCACATGTGATGCAAACGTGATTTGTGGCTACCAATGTTGACTCAACTCTCACTAAGATGTTCCACCCACCAGGCATTTATTGTACAGCAAAGCATTAGTAATCAGGGAGACTGACATCTATCTGATCTGTTATCGTCAATGAAAAGAATACAATGGGACAATTTGTTTTTTAAAATGATATATCATACTGCCTTGCATTGGAGCTTCATAGTATTGAATTACTTTGCTACAAAACTGAATTCCACTTGCAACAATAAAACCAGAAAACACATAAGAAAATAAAAGTATTAAATGATTTCTTTTTGAAGACCTTTTGAATTCCCCAGAAACTGGTGAATGTACTTTCATACAATCAAATGGTGCATTGCAGGAAATAGGTACCTTACATACTCATCTAAAAGTTAAATTTCTGAGACCAGGTTGTGAGGCCAGAAGTAAAGGATTGGCATGTACATGAGAGATACCTTTGAGGAGCTGAAATCCATGCCTTGAGAATTGCCGATCTACAATAGGGACACTCCCTCAACGTTTCCGAATTCCATACAAAATGGCTGTCCTGGGCTATCATTTGTGATAGTTAAAATGAAAAAAAGGCAATTGTAAAAAGATTCATTGGATTATTCCTGTCAACGCTACTCACAAAGCCAGCACAGGGAATATGAAAAATGAAGTATTTTTAGGCCAAATATCAAAGATCACTTAGACGCATAATATAGTACAAAACTATGGGGAGAATCTGATCGGGATCTCAATGATGTGAATTATAACAAGGTTGTGGCAGAATTGTATGAGAAGTCCAGTGAGGTCTATCTCAACATCAGGAGCATCTCACGTAAGGTCAAGTAAATTGGGATTGATAGGAAGGGTGAGGGGAGTAACAAATTAAAAATATTATATATGAATGCAAGAAGCATTAGAAATAAGGTGGATGAGCTTTAGGCTCATTTGGAAATTGGCAGTTACGATGTTGTGGGGATAACTGAGACATAGCTTCAAGTGGACAGGGCCTGGGAAATGAATATTCAAGGCTATATGTCCTATCATAAGGACAGACTGACTGGCAGAGGGGGTGGGGTGGCCCTGTTGGTAAGGAATGATATTCAGTCCCTTGCGGGGGGGGGGAACGAGAATCAGGGGATGTAGAGTCAGTATGGATAGAGCTGAGAAATTCTGAGGGTAGAAAGACCCTAATGGGAGTTATCTAAAGGCCCCCAAACAGGAGCCTGGATGTAGTGTGTAAGTTGAATAAGGAGCTGAAATTGGCCTGTCACAAAGATATTACTACAGTTGTTATGGGGGATTTCAACATGCAGGCAGACTGGGAGAATCAGGATGGTACTGGACCCCAAGAAAGGGAGTTTGTGGAGTGCCTCTGAGATGGATTCTTAGAACAGCTTGTGCTGGTGCCTACCAGGGAGAAAGCAATTCCGGATCTGGTGTTGTGCAGGGATCTCGAAGTAAAGGAGCCATTAGGAGGTAGTGACCACAATACAATAAGCTCTAATCTGCAGTTTGAAAGGGAGAAGGTAGAATCGGAAATGACAATATTTCAGTTGAATAAGGGGAACTATGGAGCTATGAGGGAGGAGCTGGCCAATGTTCAATGGTGCAATACCCTAGCAGGGATGGCAGTGGAACAACAACGGCAGGTATTTCTGGGTATAATGCAGAAGATGCAGGATCAGTTCATTCCAAAAAGGAAGAAAGAACCTAAGGGGGTGCAGGGGTGGCCGTGGCTGATGAGGGAAGTTAAGGACCATATAAAGACAAAAGGGATAAAGTATAACATAGCAAAGATGAGTGGAAAATCGGAGGACTAGGAAGCTTTTAAAGAACAACAGAGGATAACTAAAAAGGAAATACGCAAAGGAAGAATAAGGTACGAAGGTAAACTGGCCAAAAATACAAAGGAGGATGGTAAAGACTTTTTTAGGTATATGAAAAGAAAAAGAATGGTTAAGACTAAAATTGGGCCCTTGAAGACAGAAACAGTTGAATTTATTATGGGGAACAAAGAAATGGCAGAAGAGTTGAATTGGTACTTTTGATCTGTCTTCACTGGGGAAGACACGAGCAATCTTCCAGATGTAATAGTGGCTGAAGGACCTGAACTGAAGGGAATTTATATTAGGTAGGAAATGGTGTTGGAGAGACTATTAGGTCTGAAGGCTGATAAGTCCCTGGGACTTGATGGTCTGCATCCCAGGGTACTGAAGGAGGTGGCTCCAGAAATCGTGGATGTATTGGTGATCATTTTCCAATGTTCTATAGATTCAGGATCAGTTCTTGTGGATTGGAGGGTGGCTAATGTTGTCCAACTTTTTAAGAAAGGAGGGAGAGAGAAAACAGAGAA
>NC_057715.1:90032612-90037404 GCF_004010195.1 Chiloscyllium plagiosum
GGAAGCATGTTTCCGCTGATGGGTGAGTCCCGAACCAGAGGACACAGTTTAAAAATAAGGGGTAGGCCACTTAGAACAGAGTTGAGGAGAAACTTCTTCAGCCAGAAAGTGGTGGGTGTATGGAATGCTCTGTCCCAGAAGGCTATGGAGGCCAAGTCTCTGATACTTTCAAGAAAGAGTTGGATAGAGCTCTTAAGGATCAAGGGTTATGGGGATAAGGCAGGAACAGGAAACTGATTAAGGATGATCAGCCATGATCATAATGAATGGTGGTGCTGGCTCGAAGGGCAGAATGGCCTACTCCTGCACATATTGTCTATTGTCTATTTACACCTTTTAGGATTTTGCAAGTAGAGAGATGACTTCTGCATTGGGCAAGCTGCCAATTAGGTGGGTTATAACTTGTTAAGTGCCTTATTGACATTGCAACTCACCTCATCAGCATGTAGCTTCTTATCTTACCAAACATGATAAACAAGTTAGATGCCGAGAAGTCTCAACATGGAAATCAGAGTGAGTATCTGAAGACTTCAGCTCATCGTTGGCTGCAAGGAGACTCCACATTGATCAATGCCAAACACCATCTCTGGGTACTGTTACAATGCTGCTCCTTCAACAAGGTTGTGTTACCCTTGGTTGTTTTCACATGTTGTACAAGGCAGAGTTGATGAAATGTCTGGGTTGATCAACTTTAAGAAGCTTTTAAGTTTTAAAAACAACACTTGTACAATGAAAGGGGAGTGGTCAGTTCTCCCAGATCAGCTTTTCTCTGGTTTAGGTTTTAGCAGCTGGCTGTTCAGTGCAAGCAATCAGTCAGTTTTGAGGCTGCTGGTCAAAGAAACAGCTACATGGAAGAAGGTGTTCCATGCTGAATGTCTCTGCCATCTCTCTCTCTCCTGTAAGACACTGTTTGATTTTAGCTTTTTTGCCAAGTGATGTTTATGGGGATTATTGCAGGAATTTGGATCAGCATCATTAAATTGGGATAGTCTGTTGGGTTTTCAGATAGGCTAAGTAGTCTATGTATATTCTGTTCTCTTTTGTGAGTGTTTCGTTCAGTAATCTTGCAAATAAATTCTGTTTTGTTTAAAACTGAGGGATTTTGACCAGCTGTATCACTCCTGGAATATCCACTTCACACTTGCTCAAAACAACTAGCAAAGTTAGGTTCTGGGCTACCTTCTTGAAATGTTTTAAGGGGGTTTAGCCTGATCCATAACAGTACAAACAACAGGCACCAACTCCTTTTCACAGATGTTGGTATCTGACATTTACCAAACTCTCCTGACTATCATGCCACCTTGTTGATAGGCCACTCTGAAAGTACAGACCTGTAGTGCTGAATGCATCAGCAATTAAATTAGAAAAACTAAAACAAGGACACACTGCAGTACGGATAGGCACCCACTCACCTCACAAACTGCACCAGGCTACATCTCGGGGCTGCTTGCTGGTTCCCTTAACATTCACTTAAATAGTGCCCAACTAAATACTCACAGCAATCACATTGTGCCTTCCATTGCCATGCCATGTCTGTTAGCATTTTGGTGTCTCATCCAGAGCCTATGACACTCGGTACTTGGCACTGACATGCTCTTTTACACAGACAGGTTCCTTGTCATGCTTATGGCAGAACATCTTGCTGTTCAGCACACTGAGAGGTCAGTTTAACACATACAGCATGTGCCCCAGCTGCCTGTGTGGCAAACATAATGCATTTTTATTCAATCAAATGCCCACGTTGGAAATTTGGTAGGGGCCAGTCCTCAGTCCAGAAAAGGGGGAAGCCGCTATCAGTTAGGGTGTCAGAAGACAATAAGACCATGAGATGTAGGAGCACATGTAGGACTGTTCAGCCCATTGAGTCCACTATTCCAATCCATGAGTTCATTGTTATCTGACAATTCTAAATTCCACTTTTCTGCCTTTTCATCATTACCCCTGAATCTTTTACTGATTAAACCCTTGTGTATCTCAGCCTTGAATATACTTAATGAGCAAACCTCAACTGCCCTCTGCAGTAAAGAATTCCATGGACTCACAACCTTCTGAGAGAAGAATTTCTTCCTTTCCTCTGCCTTTGCTTTGGTTGTCGGAACTCAGGCATCCTAAGATTTGGCTGGCCCAGCTGAGTTGGTTTTGGATAATCACGGCCTTGATCCTAATGCTATTGGTTCCTTCAAGGATGGTGATATTAATACATCTGTTATCCCAAATGAATGCAATACTACGGTCATGGTATAACGAGGGCTTAGTGTGACTAGGAGAAAGTAAGGACTGCAGATGCTGAAGAGTCAGAGTCGAAAGGTGTGGTGCTGGAAAATCACAGCAGGTCAGGCAGCATCCGAGGAGCAGGAGAGTCAACATTTTGGGCACAAGCTCTTCATCAGGAATATGAATGTGGAGAGATAAATAAGAGGGTGGGGGTGGAGCTGGGGGTAAGGTAGCTGTGAAGGCGTTAGCTGGATGCAGGTAATAGTGATAGGTTGGTGGTGAGGTTGAATGGATAGGTGGGAAGGAAGATGGACAGGTAGGACAGGTCAAGAGGGAGGTGTCGAATTGGAGGATTGGATCTGGGATGAGATGGAGGGAGGGAAGACTTAGAGACTGGTGACGTTGACGGTCCCAAGGCAGAAGATGAGGTACTATTCCTCCAGTTGTCGAGTGGCTTGGCTTTGGCAGTGAAGGAGGCCCAGGGCTTGGATGTCCTTGGAACAGTGGGAGGGGGAGTTGAGGTGATCGGTGATGTGGCGGTGGAGTTGTTTGATGCGTGTGTCCCAGAGATGTTCCTTGAAATGCTCTGCGAGTTGGCATCCTGTCTCACCGGTGTAGAGGAGACCACATCACGAGTATTAGACACAGTAGATGAGGTGGATGGATGTGCAGGAAAATCTCTGCTGGATATGAAAGTTCCTTTGGTGTTTTGGATGGAGGTGAGGGGCCAGGTGTGGGCGCAGGTTTTAAACCTCCTGTGGCAGCAAGGGGAGTTGCTGGGTGTGGAGGGTATATTGGTGGGAGGCCTAACAAGGAAGTCCTTCACCATTTCTGCCACCTACAGCTGGATACAGCACATTATCCTCCCTATTTCCACCACCTACAATCAGACCCCATCACCAAAGATATATTTCTCTCCCCACCCCTATCAGTGTGCCACAGAGCCTAGTCCTTCTATGATTCCCTCATTAGGGGGAGTCCAACACAAGAGGATACAGGCTATAGGTAAGAGGGGAACGATTTAAAGGGGACCTAAGAGCAACTCTTTCATGTAGAGGGTGGTGCATATATAGAATGAGTTGCCACAGAAAGTGGTGGAGGCTGGTACAGTAACAACATTTAAAAGGCATCTGGTTGGGTATATGAATAGGAAAGGTTTAGAGGTATATGAGCCAAATGCTGGCAAATGGGACGAGATTAATTTACGATATCTGGTCGGCATGGACAAGTTGGACTGAAGCATCTATTTCCATGCTGTACATCTCTAAATGCCACATGTGATAGAACTAAATCACTATCAGCAGGCAATAATGTGTTCACTTACTCCATCAATGCTCTGTCTTGCAAGTCCAAGTTTTAAGAATTCCTCTGGATGAAACTTAATTGGTTTCTCCCTCAGGTAAAGAAACCTACATCATTTGCCCAATTTATGACTTAAATTCAAGTCAAATATGACTTCTAATAACTTTCTATTACAAACCATTCAATTGTAAATCAGAGGGAAATTGAAAAACAAACTTGTAAGGAGATCTCAGCTATCTGTAAGAATAATAGGGTGGTTATGGTAGGGGATTTTAACTTTCCAAACATCGACTGGGACTGCCATAGTGTTAAAGATTTAGATGGAGAGGAATTTCTTAAGTGCGAACAAGACAATTTTCTGATTCAGTATGTGGATATACCTACTAGAGAAGGTGCAAAACTTGACCTACTTTTGGGAAATAAGGCAGGGCAGGTGACTGAGGTGTCAGTGGGGGAGCACTTTGGGACCAGCGACTATATTTCTATTTGATTTAAAATAGTGATAGAAAAGGATAGGCCAGATCTAAAAGTTGAAGTTCTAAATTGGAGAAAGGCCAATTTTGACGGTATTAGGTAAGAACTTTCAAAAGCTGATTGGGGCAGATGTTTGCAGGTAAAGGGATGGCTGGAAAATGGGAAGCCTTCAGAAATGAGATAACGAGAATCCAGAGAAAGTATATTCCTGTCAGGGTGAAAAGAAGGCTGGCAGGTATAGGGAATGCTGGATGACTAAAGAAATTGAGGGTTTGGTTCAGAAAATGAAGGAAGCATATGCAAGGTATGGACAGGATAGATAGAGTGAATCCTTAGAAGAGTATAAAGGAAGTAGGAGTATACTTAAGAGGGAAATCAGGACAGCAAAAAGGGGACATGAGATAGGGTTGGCAAATAGAATTAAGGAGAATCCAACGAGTTTTTACAAATACATTAAGGACAAAAGGGCAACTAGAGAGAGAATAGGGCCCCCCAAAGATCAGCAAGGCGGCCTTTGTGTGGAGCCACAGAAAATGGGGGAGATACTAAATGAGTATTTTGCATCAGTATTTACTGTGGAAAAGGATATGGAAGATAATAGACTGTAGGGAAATAGATGGTGACATCTTGCAAAATGTCCAGATTACAGAGGAGGAAGTGCTGGATGTCTTGAAATGGGTAAAGGTGGATAAATCCCCAGGACCTGATCAGGTGTACCCTAGAACTCTGTGGGAAGCTAGAAAAGTGATTGCTGGGCCTCTTGCTAAGATATCTGTATCATCGATAGTCACAGGTGAGGTGC
>NC_057715.1:90038709-90070185 GCF_004010195.1 Chiloscyllium plagiosum
TATAGGGAGAGGCTGAACAGGCTGGGGCTGTTTTCCCTGGAGCATCGGAGGCTGAGAGGTGACCTTATAGAGGTTTACAAAATTATGAGGGGCATGGATAGGAGAAATAGGTAAAGTCTTTTCCCTGGGTTTGGGGAGTCGAGAACTAGAGAGCATAGGTTTAGGGTGAGAGGGGAAAGATATAAAAGAGACCAAATAGACAAGTTTTTCACAGAGAGGGTGGTACGGGTATGGAATGAGCTGCCAGAGGAAGTGGTGGAGGCTGGTACAACTGCAACATTTAAGAAGCATTTGGACTGGAGGGCTGAGGGCCCCTCTGGACTTTCAAATTGGCACAGATTAATTATGGAATGTATTCCCCTTGACTTCCTTACAAATATGGTGCACCGAAAGACCGAATTATTTTATAAAATATGGCAGCCCTTCTTGAGTTACATGAATACAGATATCTCGGCTATCCTATCAAGGGCTTTTATTTAATTGAGATTACAAACCTGGCTGGTCCGGGGCCCCTTAGGAGAGGAATCCCGCATGAATACGGGTTTCTTACATCTGATGTTAACACATTCCAAGCATGTAAGAGACTTAAGTAGACACTCTGGTTAGTCGTAGGTTAGATTAGTAGGTAGTTGAGTTTTGTTTTTTTTATCTTTTTCGTTTTTTTTTCTTTTGTTAAATTTTGGCTATTGCATATTTGATTTAATTGTATATCAATGTTTATATTTGAGAGTTTTGTTTATTTTTGTAAACTTGTAAAAATGTTAAATTTCTAATAAAAATATCTATAAAAAATAAAGAGGCATTTGGATGAGTATGTGAATAGGAAGGGTTTGGAGGGATATGGGCTGGGTGCTGGCAGGTGGGACTGGATTGGGTTGGGATATCTGGACGGCATGGACAGGTTAGACAAAGGGTCTGTTTCCATGCTGTACATTTCTATGACTCTATGACTCTAAAGCATGATCAAGGATGGATAATAATCACCATCTTGAGATCATCATCCATCTTCCAAGAATAAAATGAAAGAAATACGTAGCTACCTCCTCATCATGTCAGTAACCAAAAGTATGGAAAGGATATTGAACTTAGGTGAGAAAATTATGTCATAGACTTGAGCTAGTCCATTTTATAGTTTCATCATCACATAGCCCAATTTTGTCAGGATCAGGAAACCTCAATTCCGTTGTATGAAAAAGATCTATCCACTCTTAGAATGCCCTGCACAGTTACTCAAATATGCTCTTAAGGGAAAATTTATCAATTATTTATTGTTCTGGCAACAGCACATATTAATTATCTACATGTTAGATTTGGAGAATTCATTAATTTTGTAATGATTGGAATCAAGAGAGTTTATTACTCTGGTTGGAATACTTCATTAGTTATCTACAAGTTAGGGTTGATAAAATTAATCAATTGTTCAGTAATTATAGACGCTATATGCTTATTTATATGAGAGATTTTCTCGACTTTTTGCATGTTAAGGTTAGGAAAACTTATCAACTATTTACAGGTCAGGTTTTACTAAATTAATTTTTAATTTGCAGGTTGAGTTTAGATTTGGGGCAGTTATTTTTAGTCACCCAGCTTTCCTTGATTTTACAGAGGCCTGCATATTATTTATTCATTCATATGGTAAAATGTCCATTGCAAAGGACAGCACTTATTAGCGACCTATTTATAAACCACTGCATATTGTGTTATACCTACCTTACACCACAGCAATATTTTAAAACTTTTCTTGCTGATAAAAATGCTGTCAAATTCAACGTGCCCAAAAATGTTAAATCCCAACTCAAAATCCATAAGGCAACTGGAACAGATTTCCAAAGGATATGTTCTGCACAATAATCAAAAAGGGGAGAAAAGGGTTCGAAAATTGGTGTGGCATCATGGCACGTTCTTACCTGTATTGTCGGGATTGCATTACACTTGTTTTACCACAGTTTTTTTTAAGGTTCTATGCAAATGATCTCTGCAGGAAACTTAGGAGTAATTTCCACCAACATGATCAATGTAGGAAACTATTTTAAACTTTGGCAAGATTTCTGCAAAAATGAATCCTAAAAATTCTGAACTAAAGAGAAGGGCCTCTGGCTTTGCATTCTGAGGGTCAATTGTGACATACAGGCACGCTTTCAAATCCACTGTGATAGTGCCAGCATAAAACTTACCGCATGATCACTCAGCATTTACTATCCAAGTCCAGACTCTAGTCAGGTGGGCATGGGATATCAAAATCAACACAAAGATATTTTTTCTATTGTACTGGAAAAAGAGCAACTGTCCCTTGAAAACTGATAATGATTACACTGTTAATAAAATGATGAACATGTCACAAACTTTATTCCGTGTCAATATTTACTCACACTTTACT
This sequence comes from Chiloscyllium plagiosum, assembly GCF_004010195.1. Lineage (NCBI taxonomy): Eukaryota > Metazoa > Chordata > Chondrichthyes > Orectolobiformes > Hemiscylliidae > Chiloscyllium > Chiloscyllium plagiosum. Next base: position 90,041,087 of record NC_057715.1, read on the forward strand.
TCCAGATACCCCAAAGAAATTAAGAATGAATCAAGAACAGGGACTCATCAAAATGAATATGCGCAGAATAACAGAACTGAGGAGAGTAATTGGTCACAGAATAGAGAATACTGGAGAAATTCAGCAGGTCTGACAGCTTCGGTAAAGAGAGAAACAAAATTGATGTAACAAAGTCTCTAGACATCCCTACCATTAAAATCTCTATCCGTTCCACCCCACTCAAACCTCTTCCACCCTTGTACCCCATCCTGATCTCTCACCCCCCTCCCTGTCTTCCCCCCTCCACCCCCACAATCCTGGTCATGTTCCTCTAAAATCTGTGCACAATGCTATTTAAGTTAACTCATAATGAGCATGTGATTGTGTCAGCACTGCAGTCACTAATTTGTGAATTAGAAGGAGTAGTCATTTGTTCCTTCAAGCCTACTCTGTCATTCTGTGGGTGATCTGATTGTGGCATCAACTCCACTTCCCTGCTTAGTTCCAAAACCCTTCATGTGTTAGTCAAGAATCTATCTACCTCTGCCATCAAGGTTTTCAATGGCCCAGTTTCCACCACTGTCTGAGAAAGAGAATTACAGATTCATGGACCTTAGAGAAAACAAAACTCATTCTTGTTGTGGTTCTGTTCGCCGAGCTGGAAATGTTTGTTACAAACATTTCGTCCCCTGTCTAGGTGACATCCTCAGTGCTTGGGAGCCTCCTGTGAAGCACTTCTGTGGTGTTTCCTCCGGCATTTATAGTGGCCTGTCCCTGCCGCTTCCGGTTGTCAGTTTCAGCTGTCCGCTGTAGTGGCTGGTATACTGGGTCCAGGTCGATGTGTTTGTTGATGGAGTTTGTGGATGAGTACCATGCTTCTAGGAATTCCATATCTGCAGGGGTACCTTACTACTCCAAAGGGGTACCCTGATATCCAAAAGGAATTCATTGAGAACAGATCTGCTGCTACCTGGTTAATTCTCCACACTCAAAGTTTCAAATCCCAGGGACTCCAAAATCCCAAATCAGTGGAGGCAGCTGGTTATTTAAATGGCAACATGTGTGTGAAATACAGCCCGATCCAATCTCTGCCCCAGAGAAATGAGAGATGGCAGCTTAGGAGGTTGATCTTGCAATGCGTGACTTCTTCCAGCACAGTGGGATGTGCTCTATCTTGATATAAATCTGGGCTAAATGTGCAATTATTAGTCTAACTAATGGATGTACTACCAGCTTTCCCTCTCCATCAAAATCTGTCTCATTGTGCTTTCTGGAATTCAGGTGTCACTGATGGCCATCAAGACAGACATTCATGTTATTCCTTAGAGTACTAGGAACTGATGCGACCCCAATAGCTCTCCAAATGGGAAAGTTTGGGTTGAATTTGTGGTAAGACTGTTTGTTCTAACCTTTGCATTACTGCTTCTGCTATGAGTCCAGAGATCGGTGAGCCCATGGGTGTTCCGTTGATTTGTTCGTATATCTGGTCTTTAGTGAGCATTATTGATTTGATTTATTGATTATTGTTGTCACATGGATGTTGCCAGAGTTGGAGGGTTTAGGCTATAGCGAGAGGCTGAATACACTGGGGCTGTTTTCCCTGTAGTATCAGAGGCCAAAGGGTGGCCTTGTAGAGGTTTATAAAATCATGAGGGGCATGGATAGAGTAAACATACAAGGCTTTTTCCCTGGTGTGGGGAAGTCCAAAACCAGGTTTAAGGTAAGAGGGGTAAGATCTAAAAGGGATGGAAGGGGCAACTTTTCATACAGAGGGTGGTGCATGTAGGAATGAGCTGCCAGAGGAAGCGATGGAGGCTGGTACAATTACATTTAAAAGGCATCTCAGAAGGTAGGAAAAATTTAGAGGGATATGGGCCAAATGCTGGCAAATGGGACTAGATTTATTTAGGAATCTGGTTGGCATGGATGGGTTGGACCAAAGGGTCTGTTTCTCTGCAGTATGTCTCTATGATTCTATTGTTGAAACTTTATTGCTGGAACAGCACAGCAGGTCAGGCAGCATCCAGGGAACAGGAGATTCGACGTTTCGGGCACAGGCCCTTCTTCAGGATTCGACGTTTCGGCCTGTGCCCGAAACGTCGAATCTCCTGTTCCCTGGATGCTGCCTGACCTGCTGTGCTGTTCCAGCAATAAAGTTTCAACTTTGATCTCCAGCATCTGCAGACCTCACTTTCTCCTCTATGATTCTATGTACTAAAGTGTTGTTTTGTATGCTGTACAGGCAGATCTATTCATACAAAAGTGCATTATGATATCAGAACACAGTGCAGAATACAGTGTTACAGTCACAAAGAAGGTGCAGATAGAGAGATCAGAATTCACATTTGAGAGGTCTGTTCAAAAATCAGATAACAGCGGGAAATATGCTGTTCTTGAATCTATTCATATGCGTCCTCAAACTTTTATATCTTCTGCCACCTTCTGAAGAGGGTGAAAGAGTATAACCAGGGTAGGAGAAGCCTTTAATTATGTTGGTTGTTTTTCCAAGGCAGTGGGAATTATAGATGGAGTCAATGGATGGAAGGCCAGTTTGTATGATGGACTGGGCTGTGTTCACCACGCTGTAGTTTCTTGCATTACAACTGAGCTAGGAGATGGAGAGAGAGCAGCCACGGTTTGATTTGCAACATAAATTATGTTAGAAAGCAGTTAGTCCTTTTTTTTTAGATAGTGCCAAGACAGTCTCATCAAGCAATCATAAATCTTTCCTAGTTTGGAATTAAAAGTAATGAAGCTGAATCCTTGCTGCACTCACACTGAGGTGTTTGGGCGGATCCCAGCTGCTGGCCTGCCGAGGGATCAGGAGAAATGCAATGTGTGTAAGTTCGGGCTCCATAGTAACTGTCCCACGCTGAGAGAGAAAAGCGTGAGGTACTCGGCGTCCTTAGAAATTAAACGCAATCAGTTGGTGATTAATTACAGAACTCGGGCCCCAGAGTAAAGCAAAGGATCAACCTGGCAAAGGAATAGCCTGATACCGGGACTACGCTGCTGGCTTTCGATCCGTTGCATTTTTATATTGTCGGTCTGCATTCAGTCACTTTTATTGTTTGCATTCTCTTTTTAAAAAAAACATTCGTCTGTCAACAGAATAATTTACACGTGCAGCACTACAACATTTAGAAGATACTGATGTTAATATATAAATAATAACGACAGGTAGCATATTGGAATGAGCTCATACATAAAGACGTCGATACTATCAATGCAGACTCTAATAAAGTAACCATCATCTCCACGTTGTTCGAATCCTGTACGCCATTTAAGGAAATACCAGGTGGAAAGCGGAACTGGAAGTCATTTTAATTTAAAATTCGCTGTTCTTTAAAAAATAGGGATTTTGATGTGGCATAGTGAGGAATAAAACTCACAAAATGCCCCATGAAAATATTGATTTGTTTTTTAAGCTTTCTAAAGTATCAGTCGATAACAAAGTCAAGCTCTTGCAGGCGGTATACTTCAATAACATCGAGAAATTTTCGTTAAAAAATAGGCACTCACATATAAAACCTATAGCAGAATCGTTTAATGACAAAGAGATAAATTAATACTCGAATACGTATGTTGAATAATCCCAGCTGATGGTCACACTGGACAAGTTAGACTCCAGCAGGAAATTTTCTTTTTGTTTACCATTGAGGTTAGTGGATGAACTATTCTCAAGATACCGTCAATGTGCACTTAACAATAGAACATAAGAGCTTATAACACAAAAGAGAAGCACAAATTATATTTTATTATAGGAACTGTTGGAACAATCTCATCACAAAACTTCATCTCTTTAATTAAAGCAACCACCACAGACATAGAAACCTCAGTGCAGAGTCACCCCTGATCTCCTTGCTGAAAGCTGGCACGTGGACTTGGCTTCATTTCAGCAAATTGCTGTGCATTGACTAGATGTACCTTTCTTGTAATGTCTGTCCACAAAACCCTTAAAACAAACTGCTAATGTTACTTAACATAGAGTCCTATTTATAGGAAGGATATTATTAAGCTAGAGACGTTCAGAAGAGATTTACCAGGATGTTGCTAGTTATGAAAGGTTTGAGTTATAAAGAAAGGCTGGGTACATTGAGAGTTTTTTTTCACTGGAACATAGAGAAGTGTGTAAAATCAGGAGGGGTATAGATAGGTTAAATGGTAGGGGTATTTTCCCTAAGATGGAGGATTTCAAAACTAGGGGGCATACTTTTAAGGTGAAAGGAGAGAGGTTTAAAGACATGAGGGGCAAATTTTTTACAGAGAGATTTGTTCATGTGTGGCAGTGGGCACAGTTACAATGTTTAAAAGACATTTAGATAAGTGCATGAATAGGAAAGGTTTGGAGGGATATGGGCCAGGAACAAGCACATGTGACTAGTTTGGGATTATGTTTGGCATGGCCTGATAGGACCGAAGAGTCTGTTTCCATGTTGTTTGTAAGATATCTTCCTCTCTAATACCACCACAATGTTCGGCTTCTGGAGCTTTTTTCTCACTGACTTCTGCGCAACTTAGGACTTCTCCCTCCTCCTGACTACTTAGAAAGCGCTAGTAGCAGCATCTCAGCTGACATAGGCCTCTTTCCCCATGAATCTCTCTCTTTGTGGTGGTCTAAACACAAATCAGTAAACACCTTAGCAAGTATGTCCTCTGGTGGCTTGCAAATCGTTTAACTGAAATCACATGACTTCTTGTAAATACTGTTTTGAATGCAATGTTCAAAGTGACTTTCTGGCCTTTTAAAAAAGATAAGTCTGATAGTAGGACTGAAAACCTAAAATCCATTTTTCTTCAATTTTGGGACAGATGACCCTACAGAATGTGAAAACAAAGGTTTTTTAGGGATTTTCTCCACATCGATGAAGACAACAATAGTCTGATTCGTGGGATTGAGTGGGTTTTATCGAAAATTTGTACCAAATTTTAGCAGTGTGGCCGCTCCTCACACTGAATTATTGAAGAAGTGCAGTAAGTTTCAGTGGACGGCAAAAGTCATTGGACAGTCTGAAAGCTGTGTTAACCACTGCCCCATTATTAGCCACACCTAATTACTCAAAGCCATTCAAGGTGGTTATCAATGCAAGTGATGTGGTGTCAGTGCTGTACTCTTGCAAGAAGACGACAAGTTAATAGATCTATAGGATATTTCTGCAGAAATTGAACATTCATCAACAGAAATATTTGACAATTGAGAAGGAGACCTTGAGCTTGGTGTTGGCATTACAGCATTTCAACATTTATGTTGCCAGGAATGTGTCTGAGATAATCATATATACTGATCATACCCCATTAAAGTTTTTGGAGAAATTTAAGGACAAAAATTTCAGACTGATTAGATGGAGCTTATTATTGCAGTTATTCAGTTTGAAAATTGTACACGGGGCAGGATGAGAAAACATAATTGCCGACAAATTGTTGTGACTTAGATGAAAAATGGAGGCATTCGGTGGCAGGAGTAAACGGACTGAAATAGTTGTGCATGTTTGCATGGTTATAATCAATTCAATCTATATGTATTGTAGTGTACTAACAAAGTAAGACTAAGGGGGTTTAAAATGAAGCCATCTTTGTATATTGATGGTTCTTTTTTTAAGGGGAGAGGTGTGACGATGCTGTCACTTTAACAAGATTATTTTGTCCTTGTGGTTTTTTTTAAAGAGTGGTCGCAAAGGTAGAGATACCAAGGGGTCTAGGAAGTGCCTAGTTTAACAATAGCAGAGGATTGGACAGTTCTCCCAGCTTATGTTTTTCCTAGTTTGTTTTAGCTGTAGCAGTCATAATATGCTGGAGTCCAGGAAGGTTGCAAGCTTCAACAAATAATTCCTGACTGACGTTCTCTCTGAAATCTCTTTGGATGTTGTTCCCTCCTGTCTGTAAGAATCTGTGTTTCAATTTATCTTTTTGTCAAGCAGTGTGTTAATGGGATGTTTCTGAATTGGATCAGTTCCTTAGTTAAGTTGCTGTATTCGGGTTGGTTAAGTTTTCCAATAGTGAAGTTATTCTAAATTCCGTTTTTTTTTTGTTCGTGTTTTGACTGTGGTGTTTAAATATATTCTGTTTTGCTTAAAGCTGAGTGGTTTGATCAGCTGGATCACACCTGGAATATCCACTCACATCTGCCTTTAAATTAAGGAAAAGTTAGGGTCTAGGCTACCTTCTTACAATATTTTCAGGGTGTCTGACCTGGTCCATAAATTACCAGCTAATCTATTTTAGGAATGTTGATTGAGAGATAACTATCAGGCAGAACACCAAAGAGAATTTTCTGTGTTTTTTAAATGAGATCTTTTATATCAGCCTGAGAAGATAAATGGGGCCTCAGTTAAAATATCATAAAATGATTGTACCTTAAACAGTACAACACTTCTTCAGTACAATAATAATATGTTCAACTCTTTGAAATGGAATTTATATTCTTAATCTTGCAGTTTAAGATTATTTAAAAACTTCCTTTGCTATTTTAAACAGTACTTTACACATTGAAAATCAGAATGCATATATAATCAGGTAATGAATTTTAAAAATCTAAGACATATCACAATGGTCTTATTGAAATTAGTCTGATATTTAAAAGCATATATAATTTGTTACTTAAGTAAAGCTCTATTTCAGATATACAATATTTCTTTTGCGCATTTTACATTTGTGTAAGAATTTGGGTGAGTATTCAATTCCACTCAAACTCAGTAACAGCCCCATGTAATTTATACAATTGATAATTGATAGACTATTTACCTATTTTAGTGATTGGAAGCAATGTAAATATAAATATGTAAGTTTTGAATGGAAGGCTGGCCATTTTTTAAAACCAACAATTCCCAAAATGACTACAGATCCACACAAATGGGCATACATACATATAATTAAATGGCAAATTGAAGGCATAGTTGCCCATAGCTTCTAACTTCCATTCGAATTGATGAATATTCAAAATTAAAACAAACTAGGGAAATATGACAAAGATTTTACTGGAATTGAGGTATTTTCCTGTTATGTAATTAGTTGCAATACAGATGTTCTGATGATTAAGTTCATGCACTATCAAAGTTTACATTAGACTTGTGATATAAATTGAAGACTGAATGGTAAGTTGCTGAATGAATAGACTGATACATTTATATTGGACCTGAAAGGTAGTTGCTTATTCAAATTTCATATTCAGCCTATGTCCAACAGCAAGGTATTTGCACTAATCCTGTATGAATGACCAATTATGACTCAACTGGAATAGCTTACCCACTTCTGGATGTCACATTTTAGGAAAGACATTGAAGTCTTGGGGATAGTGTTGAGTGGGTCAATTAGAATTTTATCACGGTTGAGAGATTTAAGTTATTTGGAGAGACATCATGAAGTTGTGATTGTACTTTTTTTAGAGAATTAACATTTAAGGAGAGATTTCACAAAGATGTTCAGACTTATGAGGCTTTTGATAGTGATTAAGGATAAACTAAGGATAACTGTTTCTAGTCACAGGAGAATCAGTAAACAAAAAATAAGATTTAAGATAATTGACAAAATAACCAGAAATAAAATGAGAAGAAAGTACTTTATGCAGCAAGACATAATAAAAGGGTAGCAGAAGCAGAACTGATAGCAACATTCAGAATGAATTGAATATTTACTTTGAAAGAAAAAAAAGACACTGGAGACAAAAAAAGGGCACTACCCTGGAGACTAATTGGACGAGTCTTTCAAAGAGCTGGCATAGGTATAATTTGCTGAATGATCTCATACTGTGCTGTGTGAGTCTAAATTTGATAGTCTCAAAGACAGGCAATGCGCCAGTAATCTACACCTGTTACTTCCAAGTAGGCAACATGCCAACTTCTTGTTCCTGCTAATTAACATGATTGCAACCTTCAATCAGTGATAACATCACTCTTGAGTGGCTGTATATCTCAGCTAGGGCCCAAATTCCTGAGAGGCTAGTCCTGGTTACAGGTAGCCAACATTGTTTAAAGCCAGATTGGCCCTCTTAAAGGAGAGGTGCATTGTGGCTGGAGCAGGAGCTGGAAGGTTTCCTACAACAAGGAGACATATTCAGTATTTAAGGAGGAGGTAGATGGATTTTCAATTAATATATGTTGAAGGGGTATAGAGAGTGGGCAGGAGAGTGGGGGAGTTGAAGTCGAAATGAGATCAGTCATGATCGTATTAAATGGCTGAGCAACCTCAAGGGGCTGAATTGCTTCCTCCTGCTCCTTATGTTCTTATGTAACAGCTTATGACCTGAGAAAGACAGTAAAATGGAGACCACACATTCTAAGATTTTCCAACACCTTGATGCCTTGGTAGGTGAGGTTTAATCAAAGACACTTTGAGAATGCAGCGAGACTAGACATACCAGAGGTCTAGACATAAGAATATGAATGTGATGCCACAAAAAGGTTTAATAACCCCGTTAGTTCAGCAGGGGGAGGAGACATAGCATGTTAGTGCAATAGGGGCATAGCATACTTTCCTGTCTGCTTTCCCCTTCTCAATCTCACTGAATAGCCACTGCATGATTGTGCAGCATACAGAAAATCAACATGAACCTTGACATCCACTCTGACAAGTACTGCAGTGCTCTTCTAGTGAAACCCATGCAGTCGAAGTGCTGTTTAAGCAGCCCAGTGGACAGCTTTCATGTAACTTTCATTGATGCATGTTGTGCATATGGGAGTGGATTGTGCACTGGACTCATCTGCCATGCCAACAGCCCTTGTGGTTCAATGGCTATCCTTTTATTTGTCATGCAGGTTCAAATATAACTGGCAGATTGGCTGCTATGGAATGAAAAGGCATCATGTTGCTGCTGGAATGTTGGGCATTGATTTGCTGTGTGTGACCTCAACCCCAGCTTCACATTGAGGAAATATAACTCCTTTCAGTCAAGTTATATCTCAGCATTGACATGCACTCCCCAATGTTTGTACAAGCTACACCTTGGTGAATCCTGCAATCCTTGCAAAGCCATATACCCACTCTGCTTGTTGCTCTCTGGCAAAATGAAATATTGTCAGTTCTTATAAATGAAATATTTGTGAAATATGGAGCAGTGGATAGCAAACTACAAGTTATTGCAGGTACCTCCAGTTCCACACAGATAGATAAACGTTTCTTAGCTACAGTCATCTTCACAGCCAGTGGCAATATGATCCATACCCTGTGCTGAGATTGAAATCTGCACCTACTGTAGCCACAATGGCAATGAGGACATCCTTTCTGAAGCCAAGATGTTTCATACATTGCTTGCCGGTGTGGTTCAGGTAGAGGAATAGGTCCCTTAACACCCAGCGCACATGAAGCCCTTTTTCCCTCCTCACTCTCTTAGCAGCTTTCCCTGGTCTTTGAGAACTCTGCACATTCTCCAAATGATACTGTATACTGTATCACATGGGCATACCTAGTGTTACATCTATGTTTTTAAATATCTGGTTTATGCAGAAGTCATGAAGTCTGGATTAAGTCTTTCAGCACCTGTCACACCATTCCATTGACCTGTAAGTCATTGATGATCCCTTCGCAAAAGTAACAATGAGTGATGACTTCAAAGTTGTAGTGGACAGACCTTCACATGGTCCTGCTTGACATGATGCAATGGGATTGCAGGTTTTCTTCATCTCACTTGTTGCATAATTGAATGTGGATTTTACTAGTACAATCACCAGTGAAACTATTAGCACAAAATCAATTCCAGTTGGCTATGATTTACAGGAACCATTGAGGATAACAAAAAATAGATGGCCTCTGAAGGCCTAATCTGTGTGGATAAGATTTTAACCAAATAAAATCTCAATGTTTGTTTTAATCTGAGGACCCCCCAAGAAGGATAAATGTACAATTCTGAAGAGAAATCACAGGACACAAAATGTTAACTCTGTTTTCTCTTCACAGATGCTGCCAAACCTGCTAGGTTTCTCTAGCAATTTCTGTTTTTCTTTGTTTCCGATCGTCAGCATCTGCTGTTGATTGTTTTATTATTAAGGTAAATGTTGCAGTGGATTTTTTCCAGAAGTTAAGTGGAGCTACACCTGTCAGTCTAATCACATCCTCAACAATCTTATTAGCATCCAAACAGTTGTGGGGTTTATAAGATCATGTATTCAACCTATTAAGATACTGGACTTGCAAAATGTGGGAGTATCGGCAGTAGATAATTTAGTTTTATCAAAAGAGATGAATGAGGGAGCTAATTTTGTGGAAATGAAAACAGGTTTGACCAAGTACCATTAAATAAATGTTATAATTTAAGGATGAGAATTTTTTCAGGGTAGATTCAGACATTTCAGTACAGAACAATGCCATTGCACCTGAAGCAATCCAAAGATCAGACTTCACTAATCCAGTATTCTAGGAGGCTATGCCGATGGAAGTGAATATCTAAATATTGATTAGATTCCCTGCTGTATGGAACAGGCCCTTCGGCCCAACAAGCCCACACCAACCCTCCGGAGAGTAACCCACTCAGACCCATTTCCCTCTGACCAATGCATCTAACACTATGGGCAATTCAGCATGGCCAATCTACCGAACCTGCACATCTTTGGACTGTGGGAGGAAACCAGAGCACCCAGAGGAAACCCACGCAGACATGGGGAGAATATGCAAACTCAGTGCAGACAGTTGCCAGAGGGTTGAATTGAACCTGGGTCCCTGGTGCCGTGAGGCTGCAGTGCTAACCACTGAGGCACTGTGCCACCCCCTGAACCACTGTGCCGTCCCTTAAAAGTTGAGAGTCAAATGAAGGCAAAATGCTGCAAACACTGGTAATTGAAACAAACAGAATGCTGCTGAAATTCATCAGGTTAGTAGCATCTGTAGAGAGAGAAACAGTTAAAGTTTCAAGACTTTTAGAACTCACCAGCGAGTTTCTGAAGAGTTTGTAGTCTGCTTAATGAGGAGGATAAACATTATAGTTGTTTTTACTGGAAAAAAAAAGTGGAGCTACACCTGTCAGTCTATGTCCTAATAAAGCTATTGGCCACCCAAACAGTGCTGGAGTTTCTGCTCGAAGCTGCTGAATTTCTCCAGCATTTTCTATGTTTGTTAAAAGTTGAGAATTTCATACCCAACTATCCTTTCAGGTAATAATTCCCAGACTTCCACTATCCTCTAGGTGAAAAAAAAAGTTCAACTTTCCTCTTAACCTTCAACTACACCTTAAATCTCTGTTCCCTACTCTTGACCCATTTATTAATGGGAGAAATGGCCTTCTTATTCACCTTATCAATGCCCTTCATAATTCTATACACTTCAATTAGGGCCCCTCACAACCTTTGCTTGCAGACTACTGGAAGTGCATTATAAGACAGGACTGAGTCAGTTCAGTTTTGTCAAGGGTAGGTCATGCCTGACAATTCTGTTAGAATTTGTTGAGGAAATAATGAGCAAGTTAAACAAAAGAAAGCCAGTGGACATGATCTATTTGGATCTCCAGAAGGCTTTTGACCAGCTGATGGTCATGAGGCTGTTAAATATGATAAGAAGCCATAGTATTAGGGGCAAGATACTGGTATGGATAGAAAATTGGCTAACTGGCAGAAAGTATGGATAAAAGGTCTTTTTCAGGATGGCAACAAGTGACTAGTAGAGTTCTGCCGAGGTCCTTGTTGGGACCACAATTATTCAGGTATACATTAATGATCTGGATGAAGGAACTGAGGATATTCTTGCTAAGTTTGCAGTTGTCACAAAGACACATGGAGGGACTGGTAGTGTTGAGGAAGTGGGGAGGTTGCAGAAGGACTTGGACAGATGGCAAAAACGTAGCACATAGAATATAATGTGAGAAAGTATGAGGTTTGGTACTTTGGAAGAAAGAATAGAGGCACAGACTATTTTCTAAATGGAGAAGGCTTCGGAAATCTGAAGCACAAAGGGGCTTGGGTGTCCAAATTCAGGTTTCTCTTTGGGCTGACATGTAGGTTCAGTTGGTAGTTAGGAAGGCAAATACAATGTATCAAGAGGGCTAGGATACAAGAGCAAAGATGTACTTCTGAGGCTATATACGGCTCTGATCAGACCGCATTTGGAATATTGTGAGCGGAGTTTGGTCTAATATATAAGTAAGTTTGTGCTTGTGTTTACAAAATGATCCCAGAGATGAGGACCTGTCATATGAAGAGTGGTAGAGAATTCTGGGATTGTACTCACAGTTTAGAGGGATGATGAGAGATCTGATTGAAAGTTACAGAATACTGAGAGGCCTGGATAGAGTGATCATGAAGAAGATGTTTCCACCAGTAGGAGAGACCAGGACCCAACAGCACAGCCTCAGGGTGAACTGAGATGAGGAAGAATTTCTTCAGCCAGTGGGTGGTTAATCTATGGATCTCATTACCACAGCGAGCTGCGGAGGCCAAGTCATCAAGTCTATTTAAGACATACTGATAAGTTCTTGATTGGTAAGGGGATTTAGGATCACGGGAAGAAGAAAAATAGCGTTGAAAAACATGTCAGCCACTATCTAATGGTGAAGCAAACTCGATGGGTGGAATAACCAACATCTACTCCTACATCTTATGGTCATGAACGTTCAGAGGAAAACATCCCCAACCTGTCCAATTTTCCAGAATTTATTATTGCACATGATTTACAATCAGTGATGGTCATTGGTGTTGATTAACGATGTTTTAATTGTAATGTTAACCCGTACAGTTTGACGAATTAGATTTAATTTCACTTTTGTTGTGATGGATAATGGTTGAACAATCACTATTTTATATCGAATTTTACGTTGTTGATTTTGATTTTATACTTTGGAATTCTCGGGGGATTAGCTATGGCAAGACTCGAAGCAAAAACTTTATTGTTAAACTTTTTGATCATAGCACTGATTTGGGGGAGGATCGGTCTTCCTGCTGCTGAATGCATGTTCAGTTACCTGTAATGTCGACAGTAGATTGCGTGAAGTGTTGGAGGCCTGGGTCCAAGTCGATTGGCACCAAGACCAGCCGACACTTCTAACACTCACTATGTCCAAAACGCTCGCCAATAAATAATCCGATGTGACTCACACTTGAAGTTGCACTATGCTACTTTGGACATCTAAATGCCCACCCTCACCACTCCGTCCATCACGCATTTTGCGTCCTATGATTCTGTGGAAAACGTTGCCAGCCACCTTTTGCACATTGTATCCGACCTCACACTCCAAGCTTGGAGCGGGAAGGAGCCATTTGCAAAAGTTCCGGTGGAGGCGCCGTGAAGATTTAGGTAAGCAGATAACTATCACAGGAAAAGGACTCGGGTCTTATATTTTGGAGGAAAAAAAAACAAAGCCCGCGGGGGAAAGTCTCCCCCAGTTTTCAGGGCCGCGCCCTGCGGGGATCAGAATATTGAGCGCTCGATTCTTTCCCAAAGATGCTACTTCGTTGTCGCCCTGGTAACACGCAGCCGCAGTACGCATGCGGAAGTCAGGTGGCAGACGGTAGCGTGCTGCGTTACCATGGCACCGGGGAGCCGAAGCTCACGTGCGCTGGTAACGGAAGGTGATTGGTGGGATTCAATAGACGCGGGCTGATTGAAAGTAATTTGCTACATGATGAGAACAGAGAGAGCTACTCCGCGCCTGGAGACCAATTAGAGCCATTCCACTATATAGGCTGGCTTTAGGCAAGCCCCAACTCATAAATGTGATCTGAGAGGCAATTGCTCAGAGCTGAGCAGGCGACTGGGGAAAACTTGTGCAGTTTCTTTGTTGTTAGTGGTGTCAAATCTTTGTTTGTAGCTAACATGTACAGGAGCAATGCTGCTGTCAAGCGCAATGCTAATCAAGAAAATCAACATCTTGTCCCGCAGATGGGCCCAGTTAGCCAAAAGCAGAGGACCGTTTTAGGGGTGCTAAACGAGAACGACCAGCAGAGGCGTTCGCTTTCTCAGGTAATTTCTGTATTCACCAAACCCGTTATTCCTATATGTTTAACTATAGTTGGGGCTGTACTATCTAAATATATCGTTCAGAGTCCATCTCGCCTCGCCCGAGCTCTCGAGTTATTTCAGTGAGTTTGCAAATTGCCTGACCTCGAATTTCTCTTCCCTCTTCTAACGTGTTTTGTTAGGTTTCTGCGAAAGTTTGTGGTACCGTTGCAGTGGGGACTGATAATGGGTTCACTTCGGCAAAGAGCTGCAGCACTCTCTCTGAATGTCCGGCTACTTTTGTGTCCAACCCGAACTTCCATATTTATATGGAGGATGAAGTCCAAGACGAAGTCGAAGTCTCTGAATGTAATCTAACCTCTGAACTCCAATCTAAACTTGGAGAAGTTGGTAACGTCTCCAAACCAGCGGACGACTATTGTCTGTTCTTAGATCTGAGTGAAGGTAACAGCAAGACGCGAGCTAGAATTTCGTATCGCTTGATACGAACTCTGAATCTTTTATTGTGTTGTCTTCTAACCGTAGATGTTTACGTTACTGCATCCATTTTTTTTCGCTACTACCACGATTCGGTTTAACTTTACCATTCGAGCACATAGTCTTAATTCTACCTCTGCTTAGAACACGTATAAAGCAATTCTATTCCCTCAATTCAATTGGCTGTTGATGTTTTGTCACCTCTACAGTTTCGCCAATGTTAGTAGATTCATCCATGCGCTCGCAGCGTTCCCATGAAGATTCGCATGTACACGTAGATTACCTCGCTGTGGAAGGATATGCAGAAGACATTTATCGGTACCTCCGAGAAGCAGAAGTGAGTCACATAGCGGCACGACCTCTCTGGTTTAAGGAAATATAACCCCCCACTCACTGCCGACCCTTTAGCTGCCGCTGGGTTTGGTCACAACACTTGCTCTCTTGGGTGGCTCGTCCTATTAGATTCCCTACAGTGTGGAAACAGGCCCTTCGGCCCAACCAGTCCAGAGACCCACTTTCTCTCTAACTAATGCGCCTAACACTCTAGGCAATTTTTAGCATAGCCAATGCGCGTAACCTGCACATCTTTGCACTGTGGGAGGAAACCCACGCAGACACTGCGAGAATGTGCAAACTCCACAGACCGTTGCCCAAGGCTAGAATCGAATAAGGCAGCAGTGCTAATCACCGTGCCACCCCTATTCTTGGGCTGTTTTATAACTCGCCTGCTGCAGAAACTACTTTAAACAAGATTAACCTCATCATTGCCGCAAAATCCGGAAACCTTTTGGCCGCTTCCCTAGAATGCAACAACTCTGACTGGGATAGTGGGAAAATGTTCTACTGGTTCTCTAATGAGTTTGTGAATTTTTTAAACTCGTTTGTTAAACTGCAATCAAGATTAGAGTGGCGCTGGGAAAGCACAGCAGGTCAGCAGCATCCGAGGAGCAGGAAAATCGACGTTTCGGGCAAAAGTCCTTCAACAGGAATGCGGCTGGGAGCCTCTGGGCTGGGGCTGGGGAAGAGTGCAGTTGGAGGTGGGGTAAAAGTGATCGGGTGGAGCGGATAGGTGGGAAGGAAGATGGACAGTCATGAGGGTGGTGCTGAGCTGGGGAGGGGAACGAGGTGAAGCCCACACTGATGCCATGGGATTGAAGCAGAAGATGAGGTCTTTCTCAATGTCAGGGGGTTAGAGAGTAGCAATGGAGGAGGCCCAGGGCCTCCTTGTCCTCAGCAGAGTGGGAGGGGATGTTTAAATGTTTGGCCACTTGGCAGTGGGGTTGGTATGTGTGGGTGTCCCCAAGATGTTCTCTGAAACTCTGAGAAGGTGTCCTGTCTCCCCAATGTAGAGGAGACTGCATGGGGAGCAACGGATATAATAAATGACGTGGATGTGGAAGGCTCCTTTTGGGCCTGGGGGGGGTGGGCGCAAGTTTTGCAATTCCTGCGGTGGTAGGGGAGGGTGAATTACATCAACTCAGCTGCAGGTGGACTCAATTAAATATTCTGGGAGGATTGAATATTTCTTCAGTCTAGATTTCAAAGCATGGTCTTGGACCTCTTTTCGTATGCTAATCTGTATAGAGGCTCGCAGCTTTCTCTCTGCGGGATGATTTTTTTTCCACCATGACTTGTCACTTTTTTACAGTACAAATTTCCCATTCCAAACTGGGTGCTAACTCTAATGTTTTTCAGGAGAAATGCAGACCAAAATTTGGGTACATGAAGAAGCAGCCGGACATAACCCACAGTATGCGCTCCATTCTCGTAGACTGGCTGGTTGAAGTTGGCGAGGAGTACAACTTGCAAACTGAAACGTTGTACTTGGCTATAAACTACCTGGACAGATTCCTGTCATGTATGTCAGTCCTGAGAGGAAAGCTGCAACTGGTGGGCACAGCAGCTATGCTGGTAGCATCGTAAGTCTTTGTTTTGTTTTTGTTCGGCTCTTACATGTGGAACTCCAATCATAAAGGTTTTTTGTCTCTTGTGCAAAAATAAAACAATCGTGGTTCTAGGATCGCACAGTGATTTCGGGAATAGAGATTTTTTTAAATATACTGATGAACGATCAACTTGTACACTTTCCCTAGGAAATATGAAGAAATCTATCCCCCCGAAATAGATGAGTTTGTCTACATAACAGATGACACCTACACAAAAAAACAGCTCCTGCGCATGGAACATCTCTTGCTCAAGGTGTTGAGCTTTGACATGACCGTTCCAACGGTTAACCAGTTCCTAACGCAGTTTTTGAAGGAGGAAGGGATCGATGGACAAATGGGAAACCTAGCAATGGTATGTATCTTATTCCTGGGTTTAACTCCCAGGCTCCTGCAGGATGGAGTTCGACTCGAACTGAGATTTGGAAAATTGTTAATAGGTAGCTGATCCGAATAAAGTCCGAGCCAAGGTTTTCGCACCTCAGGCAGTTCATCCTTGTGTTAACATCCATCTATTCAAAGTGCATTTTCCAGCTCTTGACTCAGCATTGTGTTCAATGGTGTTCACACGATTTAAATGTCATAATTGTTCTGTCTGTATCGTGTCCTTATTAGGTTGCTATCAACCATTCTAGAGAATTTCCTCCTCCTGACTGCTAGCCATCCCACAAAGTAGTTGAATTGCTGCAGCTCAAGCCACATACTGGTGAAATCTCCTCTGCACCTTCTAGTGCATTCGCCTCCATCCATGGTTTGGCAACCAGAACTGCATGCAGTACCCAAGCTGTGGCTGAAAACACTTCATATAGCTCCATCATAAACTCTTTGCTTATGTATTTGACTAATAGACCAGTATCCCATATACCATCTTAACCACTTTTGTCAACTTGTCCTGTTATCTGTATGTAAATCCACAAATTGAGGTCTCCTTGTGGCAGTGATGATATCCTGCCTTTGGGCTAAAGCTTATGGTTCAAGTCCCACCTGCTCCAGAGATGGGTCTTTATATGGTTTTCTCTGGCTCATTGCCACAGGAGTAGGAAGCCAGCAGTAATTACTTGTAGCACTATAGCTATTGTAACCCCCTGCCATTGACAGATAAAATCATGTCTCTGGCCTTTGAACATTGTCCCCAAATGGTCTTCCTGACACAGTGTCAAAGAGCTAATGAGAGGAGGCCACACTGGATCTGGTACATAGTGGTAGGTGAGCACTTTGGGGAGTGACCATAATTCAGTCACTTTTTTAGTTTAGCAATGGAAAGGGATAGGTATGTGCCACAGGGAAAGTGTTGTTGCTCTTCCCCATCAATTATAATGTGAGTAGGCAAGACTAAGGAGGCATAGAATTGTGTAGCAAAATGCAGGGGATGGGGACAATCCATGTGGAGCTGGTTTAAATAAGTGTCCTTGGTATGTCCCTGTCAGGCAGGGAGGAGATAAGGTAAGGGCACCATGGTTTACTGAAGTTGTATCTAAAGTGGAAGAGGGAGGCTTATGACATTGAGATGAGATGGCTCGGGTGAGACATTAAGATTTAGACTATCTGGGAAAGATTTGGAGTTAAGAGCAAGGAGGGGATGTGAGCAGTCTTTAGCAGGTAAAATAAAGGATCATCCTAAAGTTTTCTATAGATATGTGAGGAATAAAAAGAGGAATAGGGCCAAAGACAGGTGGGAAGTTGTGTGTAAACCCTTTGGTGATCAGAGGTGCTAAATAAGTATTTCTTTTTTTCTCTCTACAATATTCAGCCTTGAGGGAAGACCGATATGAGCTATTAGGCTAGAAAGGATTGAGGTTAAGGAGGTGTTATCTAATTTTGAGAATTGATAAGTCCCCTGGACCAGATGGGATTTATCCAAGGATTCTCTAGGAAGGTAGAGAGAAGATAGAGCCTTTATATTGGAGTCATCATTGTCTACAGGTTTAGTACTAGAAGATTGCAAATCTTGTGCCCTTGTTCAAGAATGGCAGGAGAGATGACCCAGGTAACTATATAGACAAATGAGCTTTGTGCCTTTTGTAAGAATTTTTTTTTTGGAAAGGATAAGAGGATTTATAATTGCTAGCAAGCAACAATTTCATTGGAGATAGTGAACACTGTTTTGTCAAGGGTGGGTCATGTCTCTTCACCCTCCTTTTTGGGAAGGTGGCCAAGCATGTGGATGAGGGTAGGGCAGTTGACATGGTGTATGTGGACTTCAGTAAAGCTTTTAAGGTTCCCACATGGGCCTTTGGAGAAAAAGCAGAGGCATGGGATTAAGGGTGATTTTAGCAGTTTGGATTAGAAAATTGCCTTCTTGCAGAAAGCCACGAGTGGTGGTTGATGGAAGATATTCACTGAAGTCTAGTTACTAGTAGTGTGCCACAAGGATCTGTTTTGGGACCATTGCTGTCTGTCATTTTTATAAATGACTTGGACACACCCACAGGTGGTTGGGTTAGTAAGCTTATAGATGACACTAAAGTCAGAATGGTGACCATGTGGAAGAATATTGAATTGGGCTGAGGTGTTCTAAATGGAATTCAATGCAGATAAATGTGAGGTGATTCACTTTGGGAAGAATAACATGAAAGCAGAATACTGAGTCAATGAAAGATTCTTGGTAGTGTGGATGTGCAGAAGGATCTTGGTGTCCATGTATATAAATTCCTGCAAGTTGTCACCTGGGTTGATAGTGCTGGTAAGGCATATGATGCATTGGGTTTTATTGGTAGAGGGTTTGAGTTCTGGAGCTGTGATGTCATGCTGCAACTATACAAAAGGCTAATGCAGCCGCACTTGGAATATTGTGTACAGTTCTGGTTGCACATTATAGGAAGGATGTGGAAGCATTGGAAAAGGTTGAGTAGATTTACCATGATGTTACCTAGTCTGGAGGGAAGGCCTTTTAAGGAAAGGCTGAGGGACTTGGGTCTGTTCTCGTTTGGAGAAGGCTGAGGGGATTTAAGAGACAAGATGATCAGAGGATTAGATAGGATGGACAGTGAGTCTTTTCTTTCCCCCTTCGGATGATGACATTGGCTTTTACAAGGGGTGTAACCTCTAATTGAGGGGTGATAGATTTAAGACAGATGTCAAAGACTGGTTCTTTACTTGGTGGTAAGGGTGTGGAATGCCCTACCTGCCATGTAGTTAATTCAGCCACACTAGGGGCATTTAAGCATTCCTTGGATAAGCATTTGGATGGTGATAGTGTGGGGGGTGGACTTAGATTCGTTCACAGATTGGTGCAAAGAGCTGAAGAGTATGTTCTGTGCTGTATTCTGTATCCATCAATAACCAATCTTGACCCCCATGCTTGTTACCAATAATAGCCCAATACCAATAGGCTCAAAGTAAGACAAAATCTAGGCAAATGGACTGCTGCATTGAAGCTGAAATTTGCATGAGATCCCTTTAATGTCCAATCTTGTGATTTTTCCCAGAGCTATTTGAATGAACCAAGGGGTATTTGTCTTGCTGATCCCAACCAAGATATTTTTGGACATGGCCCTAATAATAGCATAGCTTCTTTGCTTGGCAGACAGGTATGCTGGCTTTGAGATGCAAATTACATTTGGGAATGACTTCTAATCACCACTTTGAATATTTCTGTTTATTGAATGTCCATGTTTGTAATTGAGCTATTGGAGAGGTGTTAGAATATTCTACATGCATGTGTAGAAACCTTTTGTTAAACTTTATTTCATCTCTCCATTGTCCTGTCTCATGACACTGGCATGATGCAGTTACATAATTAAGAACTGAACTAGTTCTGCAAATGTAACTAGGTCAGTATAAAAGCTTGTGATGTTCCAATGCTAAACCATTTCTAAGTCTACATTAGACTTGAGGCTCTTCTATACTTGTGAATACTTGGAGGTATGGTGTAGACTATGTAAAACTCCTTGTCGCTTTGTCTGCCTGGGAGAGAAGTGATTTGGACCTGACAGATCATCATCCTGGTCATGTAATCAATTAAAAGAAACTAGGAAATCTGCAGGTCCAAAATTTGATCCTCCACTAGTGGATGGTTTGTGTCTTAATTTTTAACAGCCCATTGTCCTCTGACAATCTGAAATGGACAGTGCACCTGCATTTAAGATCACTAAAGAATTTGGATTCAACATTGCCATTCATGGCATTGGTAATTGAGTGACTGTAAAGGGCAAATTAAACTCTGCATGGCTTTACTGCAACTTTATCTATAGTTAACATTGTGATTCTGAAACAAGAGAATGTTGTATTACTCCAAGTTATGGCAATTGCACAACTCCAAAAATGCTTAACTAGAGCTTTGTGGTGGCTAATGTGTGATACAGAATAAAACATTATCAAGGTAAATATCCATGTCTTTTGTGGAAATATTGGAAAAGCTTGAAGGAAACATTAGCTATTTATGTAAAAGGATGAAAAGGCAAGTGGGCCTCTGATTGGATATTGATACTTGTGCAAGCCTAACCAGAGTAGTTGGATTTGGACAGTTCTGTCCAACTTAATTGGATGCCATTGTGGTGATATAAGTTGCTCAGTGACCTACTCTTACTTTGTACACCTTGAATTCAAAGTGAACACTAATTTGGTATTGAATGCAAGAGGCTAAAGGTTAAGATGGCACAAGTATGTTGCAGGTAAAGCTGGCTACCAGCAGTCATCTGGAGCCCAGTTACAGAACTGTCATGCTAACTGGCTAATTTTTTTTCTCTATCAGTACATAGCTGAACTAAGTCTATTAGAAGCTGATGTATGTTTGAGGTATGCACCCTCTCTAATGGCAGCAGCTGCATATTGTTTGGCAAACTACACAATCAACAATACATTTTGGGTAAGTATTTTTGTGCCACTAAATCCCACTTTAAAATGGAAATGTATAATGGGTGAATTGAAGGTTAATTTAAATAATAATGCAGTTTGTTTACTCTGCAGAAGTATCAACTTCCCATCACCTTTTAAAGCAGAAGGAAGACCACATACATTAAAAAAAGTCATAATTAACTGTCTAATCCCCAGCCCACTTGTATGACAAGCATACTACTCTACTACCATATACCTCTTGGACACCTAACAGGCCCTAATCCCATGAAGGATTCTTGTGTATGGTGACTCTTGCACCTGAAGTTAGTACTAAATCTTCCAAAGCGTTTTCTCTTCAGTTCTAATATTAAGGATAATACCTGAAAGACCCCTCACTGCACTGATCTTCCAGCAATTGAATGTCACTTTTTTCTGCCTAAATGTATGACTTTTTAGTTGAGCTAAACAATTAAATTGTTGAATCTAGAATTGACTTTATTTATACTTTGTAAACTATAATTTGTAAGATAGTTACTGTCTATTTTGACAGCCTCCAGCACTTGCTACATTTACTGGATACTCATTGGTTGATATTGTACCTTGTCTGCATGATATGCATAAGACCTTTCTCCAAGCCAAATTCCAGCCACAACAAGCCATTAAAGAAAAATACAGGAGCTCCAAGTAAGTTGGGTTTTTAGAGTCAACATAAGCTTTCTTGGAAAACTGCATTCATTAAAATGAAAATGCTTCTCCTAGGTATCTGAGAATTTCCCTCATTGAGCCTCCAGCAACCTTGCCTCTGCATGCACTGATTTCAAGTGCCATTCAAGGATGAAAATTGAATGCTCGTCAGAAAAGTAAAGCACTAACATTATAAATGCCAACAAGGACTGAATTGGTCATAAACACTTGAAGGACTGCTGCTAATTTAACTCATAGCTGACTGCTATTGGACTGTGACCTTATTTGATATGGTTTTAAGGTGCAATTTTTAAGCTACAGTATTAAGTTTTAATCTTTATTTATAAGGAATTCCAAATAGTTTTATAAACTCCAGTGGATAGTGATGGCTCAAATGCCATGTACTGCTTCATTAACCATTTTAAATGCTATTTGCATTTCTCACTGACTACAATGGAGGTGGGTTTGAGGAGTGAATGTTGTACTTTGCATTTGGACAACCAATAAAAGTGTTTTTAAAAAAAAAAATAGCTGGGCACTGCATCAGTTTCTTCCAAAATGTTGACCTGTTGGATGTACCCTGAACCAGTGGTGGGTCAAGGCTTGTAGATAAAATGGTTTCAAGATTTGAAAAGCTTGAGTGACTGGAGGTTGTGTGTTCAAGACTTGCATAACCATGTAATCTCCCACCATATCAGCCAAAACTTTTATTTTCAGCCATTTGTTGTGATTTGACCAATTTTTTTTTTAGTGGTCTTGGTCACAAATTATTAGGATGCTTTTCAGGTACTAGACTTCCAACTTGTTTAATTTTGTGCCATTCAAGAAATCTTTCTCTGAAAGACAGCAAAATAGTCATGCCATCCTACTGCATCTTTCACAACTGCAGGCTACCTGCAAAGAACTCTACAACCAAGAAAATGTTACTGTCATGTTTTCATTTTTGCTATTCAAATTACTTTGGGGGGTTACAACAGTTTTCTGACTTGGTAATTATTGAGTGAGGGGGTCATAGAAATTGGACACTAATGATAACTGCCTTATGTGAAATGGTCTAAACTTTAACAGCCATTAATTGTCTCATCCAAAAGAGTACCCTGACTAAAGTGCTCTGGTTTGGAGAACACAACCTCTTATCCACCGCTTAGCAGCTGCTGCCACCACCACTCCCTAGGACTTCCCCACAATCCTCTTAGTTCTGCTTTGGAACAGAAGTTACTCAAGTCACTTATAACTAACTTCAGTACAAACACCCAGGTCAGTAAAACCCAGTGTTTTTAAAGTCCACTCATCATGGTGGTGTAGCCTGCTCCAGGCTTTCCTCCACCTGCCTTTTTCAGTTTCATGAATTATTGACACTAATTGAGTGATAACTCTCTAGATACCCCTACTGTGAAGTTTGACCATCCTTGACAAGTGAATACTTGTCTTATTCAATCTTGTTCTACTTAACAACTTTCCAAACTATCAATTTTTCAGTGTTTTTTGGCAATAATGAAAACCGAATAATACCTTTTTAGAGTAGTATCATCCAACTTTTTTTAACTACACTGGGCTTCAAGGTTCTACAATTGCATTTAGCATACTTTCCAACATATTAGCACTATCACTAAGATCAACACATTGAAAACCATTATGCTTCCCTGACCATTGCAAAATGTGACTGTTTGTTTAAGCCATAGAATAAAGTATTGGATGCTATCAAAGCTATAGGACTGCAGAAATAGAGAAAACACTACTATAGATAGTTATTCCTCAAATGACTGTACTTCCACTATTTAGAAGTAATGAGGAAAATCTAGAATATAAAACCAAAAATAGCTGAAGATATTTGAAGAATCACAGTAAGAAGCTTAAGGATAGGTGGGGGTTTCCTCATTTCTTCTTCCCCACACCACTAAAACATAGGTAGTTGAGGTAACCCTCTTTGTCAAGGCTTATAAAATCATGACCAGTACAGATATGATGAATGGTAGGCTTATTTTCCCTCCAGTGGAGGATTTTGGGACTAAGTGCCCTTTTTTTTTAAAAGGGGAGGAGAGATTTTTAGGGATGGGGATTAGTGGTTCTTGTATGGCATGAACTTCCTGACAAATTGATGGAAGCAGGTATGGTTACAAAGATGTTTTCATAAGCATGAATAGAAAAGGTTTTGACCATTTACCACTCCTGAGGAAAAAGAACAGGAAATGACATTAACCCAAGGAAACCTGAACATAAATATAGCACTGCTCATGTTTCCTGCTTTCTTTGCCTGGAGGCTCACTGAAGATGTTACCTAGTATAGTGACAAAACAGCTGAAAATGAACCTTCCAGCTCAGCAAGCAAACCTCTACCCAGGAAAGGTTGAGAGAATATGGGCTAAGTGCAGGCATGTGGGACTAGTTTAGTTTGAGCTCTAGACTTCACTGTGCCTTTGGCCCAAAGAGCTGAATTCCAAGAGTATTACGTGGTTAAATGCTGTTTTACTTGAAAGGATAGTCAAAGTGTGGTGTTAGAGTCCAGCAAAATTAAAATCCATGTAATATTGGAAAATATTTCCACTTTTTGATAGTGTTACTATAATTAAATTCACCATTACAATATCCTGAATGGGTTATATGTTTGCATTCTTACAAACACACATTCTGTTTGAACTTGGAGATGGGAAAAAAAAATGACTGGTATTTCATGGATGCCTCTTGTAAATGTGTAGTCTAAGCTAAATGTTCCCATGAGTTGGGGAAGATGTTACATTTTTGTCAGGAAGGCTTACCACCATCTGCAAGTTTCCCTTCCAAGCCACTCACCATCTTGATATGGAAATACATTGCCATTCTCTCAGTAGTGCCAGGTCAAAATCCTAAATCCCCTCCTTAACTGCACTGGAGACGGATTGGGGCAGTCCAAAAGGGCAACATATCAATACCCTCTAAAGGACAATTAGGGATCACAAGTGTTGGCCTAGCCAATGGCACACACATTTTATGAGAATTAGAAATTTTTAAAAAACTTCCCTGAAGATCTCTTGCAGTGATTTCTGGAGCTGCAGTGACTAACCACCAACTATTACATCATTTTCCAATGTGCCCAGTATGACTCCAACCAGCACTCCTTGATGCGTAGTAACACCATGCTCAATTCTGAGGGGCGGCTGCTGGTCAGTCACTGAACAGATTGACAAGAGTTTGCTAATGTATCTTTAACAAAAATATGAGTTTATTGGACAGTAAAGGAAAAAAAAAATCAACAGCGTACAAGAACTAGTTGAAACTGTCTCATTGCGAATCAGAAATAAAGATTTAAATCCAAAATAGCAACTTTAGTGAAAGTTTGCCCTATTTCCATTTTAAAGTTCCTGTTCAGTAGGAAAAGCTTTGCTTAGTTTCTTTCCACAAAATATCTATATTCACTCAATGCTATTTTTTTTTTAATTTATGTCTCTTTGAGTCTTTTAAACAAACTGCTCACAATGGCTCACTTACTCGTTATCATGTGTTCCTAAAATTCATGCATTCAACAGCCTTTTTAATAAGATGTTTTATTAACTGACATCTCAAAGTTTTCTGTTCCTGGAGCTTTTTGCTTATTAACCTCTAAATAACTCATTCTTATACCCTGACTGCTTTGGAGATTGCCTAACTGTACTGTCAAAATTACAGGCCTTTCTTTTCTGAATGATTTACTTCTCTCTCAGGAAGAAACTTGGCACATACACAACTTTTGGATGGTTCTCTTCCTCAAACAAAATTTGTAGCTACTCTGTCTCTGCGTCACATGACACCGTGCAACAGTCAAGTTTTTTTGCTTCTACCTATGTTTTCTAAACTGAACTAAAAGAGTCACAGAATCATACAGCACAGAAAGAGGCCCTTCAATCCAACTGTAGTCCAGTTTAGGAAACCTGGTTGACCAGATTTGCCTGTGTTTGGCCTATATCCCTCTAAACCTTTTCTATCCACATATTTCTCCAAATGTATTTTAGATGTTTTAATTGTACCCACCTCTACAAATTCCTCTAGCAGCTCGTTCCATATTTGTATGAAAAGGTTGTCCCTTAGGTTCCTTTTTAAATTTTTTCCCTCTTACCTTAAACCTCTAGTTTTAGACACCCCTACCCTGGGGAACAGACCTTGGCTATTCACCTTATGATTTTATAAATCTCTACAAGATTATACCATAGCCTCCACTGCTCCAAGGAAAATAGTCCCAATCTATCCAACCCCTTCTTATAGCTCAAACCTTCCAGACATGATCTCCTGTAACAAAACCGTTCTGGCTGTTCATGATGAATCTCTGCATCGCCAAATGCAGACTAATTCTGACCTTTGGAATTATTTCCCATAGTTTCCCCACTACTGAAGCTAGGCTGACTGGCTGGTCTGTAGTTTCCTGAACATTTTCACCCTAACATGGTGTGGTTTGAGAAGCTTTTCTGTCTCTCTGCAATCCCAGCATTGTTCTGGGGCATAAGAAGCTTGAAAATTCCCTTCAAATAGTGGAGAGGGAATGAAGCTTTTTGAAGCACTGCATTCCCCATTTGATGGAGGCTATAGGTGTCTGAGATGTAAACCTTCATTAGTTTCTGCAGTTACACAGCCATTTGTTTCCAAAATGTTCAGGTCTTTTGTTAGAATATGCATACCATTGTGCACATAACTTCATGATATGTTGAGATATGACATTTGTTTTTATCTTTTAAAATATTATTGATCCAGTTCAATTAAAATTTACAAATATGAAATACAAAAAGAAAACTCAGGTCTGACTGACCTTGTTAAACACTTCGAAGGAGGCATCCAAGATGGCGGCAACCCAGCAAGTCTGAGTCTACAGTGCTCCTCCCAAGACTTGGGCAAAGTGGGTCACCCGTCCCCACCATACTCACCAAATCATTTAAAATAGTTTACTTAATGTAATTAGTTGTTTAGTATTGAATTTAAACAATTTAATCTCCGGTAAAAATGACTAAAAGGAAGGGAGCCCGCAGCTCTTAGCAAGCAGGAACCCCTCCCCCACCCTTTCCTGTTGCAGAGGAGGCGTCCGCAGCTGCCCCGGGGGACTTACCTACGGTGGCGAGCCTTGTGGAAATAATGTCCAAACTCGTTGAGAAGATAGACGCTTTCATTGAAGAATCCCGAAGCTGATGGGACTCACTCTCGGCTGCGCTGCAAAAGCACGACCGCGACATCAAGGAAATTGAGCGCCGAGTTGGAGGGGCAAAGCTAAAGGCCACGACCTCCGAAACTACAGCACAATCGAGAATCGATGTCGTCGAAAAAATATTCGTTTGCTGGGCCTTCCCGAACAGGAAGAGGAAGGCCAGCTTACAAGGTTCCTTGAACAGTGGCTTCCACAGCTGTTAAATCTGGAGGCTGGATCAGGCCAGGTAAGGATGGAAAGGGCCTACCGGGTTGCCATATGCGGGCCCTGCTCGAACCAGTGCCCCCGCCCGGTCCTGTTCCAGCTGCAAAGCTGCAAGGAGAGGCAAATACTCTTAGAAGCCTCCAGAAATCTTGGAAAAGATCCCCAAGACATGACCTATAAAGGATACAAGATCATGTTATTCCAGGACGTTTCCCCAGCTCTGGTCCGAAAAAGGAAGGCGTTTGATGAGACGAAGAAATGTTTAAGGGACTTAAATATTCAATACTCCTTGCGCTACCCAGCGACGCTATGCTTTAACCATGAAGGGTCCATGTATAACTTCAGATCGCCGGAAAAGGCCAAGGAAGTTTTGGACTCTCTTAGATAAATTGTAAGAATTATTGATGTTGGTTTGCTTTCCCCCCACTCCGGTTTACATCCCCTTTTTTTTACATATTAATCCATTTTTTTAACCTTACTGTTTGATATTATCTTGGGGGGTGAGGAAAGGGATTTATTTATTTTTTTCTCTACCGTGGGTGGCACGGTGGCACAGTGGTTAGCACTGCTGCCTCAGCGCCAGAGACCCGGGTTCAGTTCCTGCCTCAGGCGACTCTGTGTGGAGTTTGCACATTCTCCCCGTGTCTGCGTGGGTTTCCTCCGGGTGCTCCGGTTTCCTCCCACAGTCCAAAAATGTGCAGGTTAGGCGAATTGGCCATGCTAAATTGCCCGTAGTGCTAGGTAAGGGGCAAATGTATGGGTGGGTTGCGCTTCGGCAGGTCGGTGTGGACTTGTTGGGCTGAAGGGCCTGTTTCCACACTGTAAAGTAATCTAATCTTAACAATTTTCTTCCCCCTTTTTTATAATTCTATATATACATAGGCCGGGGGATATAGTTAATGTTGGTGGGGGGAGGTGGTTACCTTATCCTATTTTATCTCTGTCTCTAGGAGCAGGGTTGTTTTCCCTTGTTATTTTGTATTATTATATTTAATTATTACTTGTTGAGGCTGTAATTTTATAGTTACATATGTTTATACATGGTATTAACATTGCCAAATATATCCAGGTGTTCACTGTTAACTCTAGCTCTGTAGTATATTTGAATTTTCTTCATCCTATTGAGGAGCGCCTGGGTCAAGGGTGGGGCACTGGTTGGAAGAGGATACGATGGACTTTTGGAAAGGAAGTGATACCCCCCCGAGAACAAGGGGGAAAATCTCCAATTAAATAAGTTTTATATTTTTTAAATTTAGAAATAGTTTTTTATTATACCGTTGTGAGTGTATAAGAGAACCTTTATTTTTGTGAATTTTATATGCTTTATGCTTGGGATGTTCTGGATAGGGTTTCCCCTCCCAAGGGGTCTCAGATTTACCCAGACGATTATGGTTGATCAGTTGGTTAAGTGGTGCACCTGGAATGTCAAGGGGAGTAATTCACCAGTCAAAAGGAAGAAAATATTATCAAACCTCAAGAAAGAAAGGGTTGATACAGGAGACACACTTATTGGATAAAGAACACTTGAAATTACGACATGGTGGATTTGATCAGGCCTTTTTTCTTCTTTTAGCTCAAAAAGCAGGGGAATTGTTATTCTTATTCGGAAGAATTTCCCTTTCAAAATCCTAAATCAGATAAAAGATAAATCTGGAAGATGTATTCTGATTAAAGCCCTTATAAATGGAGAGGAATATGGGATTTTAAATTTGTACTGCCCCCCGGCACATCCTTTTAAATTTATAACGGAAGCCTTCTCAAAATTGATGGCTCTCGGTGCTCGTCATACAATTATAGGGGGAGATTTTAATTGTATTATGGATCCGGAAATAGATAGGGTTCCCAAGAGAACTGCAGGGGTATCTCCCAGACCTAGACAATTGGTGGATTTGAACAAAATTAGGACTAGTAGATGTATGGAGATGCCTTCATCCACAGGGCAGAGATTTTTCTTTATACTCTTATCCACATAAATGTCATACCAGAATCGATATGTTTTTTGCCCCCTCGATTTTTTTAAA
>NC_057715.1:90070834-90144156 GCF_004010195.1 Chiloscyllium plagiosum
TAGATACTTAGCATTTCTTGCAAAGAAAAAGAAGGCCCCTCAAACTATCACGTCTATCAAGGAAAGTACGGGTATTTTGACTCATGATCATAAAAGGATTAACGCAATCTTTAGAAAATTTTATTCTGATTTATATAAATTGCAGGATTGTGAAGACAGGACTAGGAGAATGCAATCATTTTTTAAAAACCTGACCTTTCCGGACCTAACTCCGGAACAGGTATTGGTCTTGAATGTTCCCCTAACAATCCAAGAAATACTTGACGCAATCAGGCAACTTCAGAGCGGTAAGGCACCGGGCCCAGATGGCTTTCAAGCTGAATTCTATAAAGAATTTACAGGAATATTGGCTGGTCCACTTATGGACATGTATAACTATTCATACAGTCAGGGCTGTCTCCCGCCTTCGCTGAAAGAGGTGAATATCTCTCTTATCCTTAAAAAAGGAAAGGACCCAGAAGATTGCGCGTCATACAGACCAGTATCCTTGCTAAATGTAGATTTTTAAATCCTCTCTAAAACGTTAACATTGAGGCTAGAAAGGGTATTGCCACATATTATAAAGGAGGATCAGATGGGATTTATTAAGGGCCGTAGATCATCCAATAATGTCAGAAGGGTTTTAAATGTGATTCAAGCCTGCCATCAGGGAAAGATACCAGGAGTAGTAGTCTCATTAGACGTGGAAAAGGCATTCAACAGGGTTGAATGGTCAAATTTGTTTTATACATTGGAAAGGTTTGGCATTGGAAAGATGTTTACCAAATGGGTCTCAACATTACATAGTAATCCCAAGGCAGTTGTGATTACCAATGGATTAGGCTCGGATAGCTTCAGTGTGGATAGGGGCTGCCGTCAGGGATGTCCTCTCTCGCCATTGCTATTTACGGTAATAATTGAACCACTAGCAGAAGCTATATGGGCTGACCCTAATATAATGGCCCCGAGGATTCATACAGGTAAACATAAAATTACCCTTTATGCAGATGATGTTCTTCTATTCCTCAGTAATCCTCTGATGTCTGTGCCTCGCTTAATCCAAGTTATTAATACATTTAGTGTATTTTCAGGCTACAAAATTAATTTCTCAAAATCGGAGGCTATGCCAATGGGTGGCCTTGCTAGTATATCCCACTTTCCCTTTCGGTGGTCCCTGGAGGGTTTCTAATATTTAAGCATTTTTATTACCATAGTATTTGGTCAGTTATACAAGGCTAACTTTGTGCATTTACTGGAAAGGATAAGGCAGGACCTCAGTGATGGGGAGACCTTCCAATTTCCTGGCGAGGTAGAATAGCATTAATTAAAATGAATGTCCTGCCCCATCTTCTATACCTATGAATATGATTCCGGCGATGCTGCCGAGGCTAGCACTACGTAAATGATATGGCTGGTTGGGTTCCTTTATCTGGAATCATAGACGGCCCCTCATTAAGCTGAAGAAGCTACAGCTTCCATAGGCAAAGGGAGGATTGGATTTCCCAGATTTTAGGAAATATTAGTTAAGTTCCCTATTAAGTTACATAGCCGATTGGGTCTTGCCTGACCCGCAATCAGTCTGGCTGGACATCGAGGCTTCTCAAGTAAAATGCCCACTTATTAACCTTTTATTTTCAGACAAGAGGAAAATCATTACGGACCACTGTAAAAACCCTATCATAGTAAACACAATTAAAGTTTGGAATATAATGCGGCAAAATGAGGGCAACTCACATAAAACATTTCCCTATGCTCCGATTTCAACCGGGGTTTACAGATGCCACTTTCAAACTCTGGAGGTCCAGGGGTATCTCATGTTTAGGGGATCTGTTTAAAGAAGGGGTCTTGATGTCTTTTGAACAGCTGCATCAGAAATTTGGATTACCTAATGGAGACATCTTTCGATACTTCCAAATTCGAGATTACATACAGAAGAAGACTACGTTATACGATAGTCTTTATAAATCCGATAGAGAAGGTAGAGTGCTATGGCCAATGGGGGTATCTTCCGTCAGTACTATTTATCATTTATTAAATGGTGAGGTATCGGGAGATATGGACAATCTGCTTAAAACATGGGATCAGGATTTGGGACTAGAAATCTATATAGAAACGTGGAATGATACTTGGGAAAACACCAGAAGAATCATTATCTGCAACAGAACTCAGGCTATTCAGCTGAAGGTACTTCATGGGGCCCATATAGCACCGGATCGATTGGCAAAATTTAAAGCAGGAGCATCTCCAATGTGTCCCAAATGTAAAATAGAGGTGGGCACTCTTGTACATTGCTTATGGACCTGTCATAAGATCCGTAGATATTGGACTAAAGTAGCAAGTGCTCTGACAGAAATCTTAGGAACGGAAATTAGAGTGGACCCTGTATCTCTCCTGTTGGGCTTTTCGAACTTACCCTCCATGAATATGCACTAGAAGAGATTATTTTCTATTCTCTCTTTCTGTGCAAGGAAAATATTTTGGTAAACTGGGTAGCTGAGGGCCCCCCTGGACTTTCAAATTGGCACAGATTAATTATAGAATGTATTCCCCTTGACTTCCTTACAAATATGGTGCACCAAAAGACCGCCTTATTCCATAAAATATGGTAGCCCTTCTTGAATTATATAAATACGGATATTTCGGCCATCCTAACAAGGGCTTTTATTTAACTGAGATGGCGACCCTGGCTGGTCTTGGGCCCCTTGGGAGTGGAATCCCGCACGAATACGGGTTTTGTTACATTTGATGTTAATACATTCCGAGCATGTATCTCACTACCCAATTTCTGTGTTATCCATTGTTTTTTTTCTCTTATTTGAATAATGTAAGAGACTTAATTATACACTCTGGTTAGTTGTAGGTTAGATTAGTTGAGTTTTGTTTTTTCTTCTCTCGGAATTTTTCTTTTGTTAAGTTTTGATTATTATTTAAGATTTAATTGTATATCAATGTTTATACTTGGGGTTTTTTAATTTTGTAAACTTGTTGGTTAGTTGTAGGTTAGATTAGTAGTTAGTTGAGTTTTGTTTTTTCTTCTCTCGGAATTTTTCTTTTGTAAAGTTTTGATTATTATTTAAGATTTAATTGTATATCAATGTTTATACTTGGGGTTTTTTAATTTTGTAAACTTGTAAAAATATGTTAAATTTTCAATAAAAATATCTATAAAAAAACACTTCGAAGAAGTAACAAAGACTAGACACAGGTAATGTAGTAGATATATTACACTTGGATTTTCCTAAAGCCTTTGATAGGGCATCACACAGTGGACTGAGGACAAAATCGATAAATGCAAATGGGCAGCAAGTTGACTACAAAACAGAAAATATAGATTTGATGTTAAATATAGTTACTCACATTGATAGAAAGTAGGAAGCGACATGCTACAGTGATCTATCTTGGGACCACTGCTTTTTGTCAGTTGTATAAATTATTTAGACTTAGGAGTCACAAGTACAATTTAAAATATTGATAAAGTTGTGACAAAATGTGAAATGTAAACTCACAGAATAGCATGTCAATGGTAAATTCATGTAAATATTCCTAAGTCTGAGGTGGTGTATCATGGCAGAAGGAATAATGAGGTCATATATTCCCAAGAAAATAAAAGTCAAATCATAAACTGCATCAATGCAAGGCCAGTATTTAAGGTCATTGGACATTAGATTACAATAAGATTTGTCAAGAAATATTATAAGATTGAAACTGAAGAAATAAATGGAAATAGAGAGATTCTACACAGATTTTGCAGTGTTAATAAGAGTAATATTACCCAACATAATTCCTGAAGTCTTGCCATAATTTTACAATCTACTGACCATAAATGACTATTTCTTTTATCTGAGTTGTTATTTGATTAACATACATTACTGTAAGAATAGTTTTGCCAGTTTCCAGATGAAATCAACTTCTACATAAGATGCATGCAATCTATTGCTTGTATTTTGTGTTTTTTT
Organism: Chiloscyllium plagiosum; assembly: GCF_004010195.1. Classification (NCBI taxonomy): domain Eukaryota; kingdom Metazoa; phylum Chordata; class Chondrichthyes; order Orectolobiformes; family Hemiscylliidae; genus Chiloscyllium; species Chiloscyllium plagiosum. The sequence continues at coordinate 90,074,770 of NC_057715.1, forward strand.
GTTTCAGTGTAATTACAGCAAGTTACTACAATATGAGGCAGTTTATAATTCTAACAAAATTCATTGTAGTTAAGTGTGCAAGAATATATAGTAGCAAATTCTCAAATGTTCCAGTACAAATCGTATAAAAGGAGATTACAGTGCCATTTTAATAAAATAATTGAATGATACAGTCCAAGGAGAGACCAATCTGCTCACCATGCCATGGCTGGCTCGTTGAAACAATCATCCAATTAGTCCTATTTGTCAGCCTGTTCCCTACAGCTGCCATTTTTTCCCCTGTCCATTGTTTATTCAAAATTATTATTGAATCAGCTTCCACTACCCTTGCTACCTTGACTTTAGGGGTTATGAGAAGAGATTATACAAATTTGGCCTGCTTTCTCCAGAATTTAAAGCATTATTGGGTGATGTGATTAGATTAGATTACAGTGTGGAAACAGGCCCTTCGGCTCAACAAGTCCACACCGACCCGCCAAAGCGCAATCCACCCATACCCCTAACCGAACACTACGGGCAATTTAGCATGGTTAATTCACCTGACCTGCACATCTTTGGACTGTGGGAGGAAACCGGAGCACCTGGAGAAAACCCACGCAGACACGGGGAGAACGTGCAAACTCTACATAGTCAGTCACCTGAGGCAGGAATTGAACCCAGGTCTCTGGCGCTGTGAGGCAGCAGTGCTAACCACTGTGCCACTGTGCCGCCCACAAATGTGATTGAAGTCTTTAAAATATTAACAGGAAAATACAGGGTAGATAAAGATAAATTATTTCTATTGGTTGGGGATTCTAGAACTAGGGGTCATAGTCTGAGAATTAGGAAATATTCCTGCACACAAATGATTGTAGATGTTTGGAAGTCTCTTCCAAACCGATACAGGATGCTGGATCAGTTTTAAATCTGAGATAGATTTTTTTTGTTAAATAAAGGAATTCAAGGACATGGGTCAAAGGCCCATAAATGAAGGTAGGCCAAAGATCACCAATCAACTCATTGAATGTTAGAACAGGTTCAGGGGACTGAATGGCCTGCTACTGTTTCTATGTTCCTTGCAGTTTACAACACAGCATTGTATTATACACAATTCAGTGGTTTAACTCATACAGGAAAGTAATGCCACATGCACTGATTTTGTTTGTGCTTGACACAATGTGAAAAATATTCCCCACTTATTTCATCCCACAAAAGGGACAAATCCACCGTGAAGTGAATTATATTTTCTTCCTGACTAAACCAGAAAATCACTCTTTAAATCAACATAAACACAAAGAAGCAATATTTTGAAGTACACATTTGTGCTAGATTTGTTTCTAACCTGACAATGTTTTAAGATTAAAATATATTCCAAAAAGTATAATTTTTTAAGCAATTATAAACATCGGGCTGCACAGTGGTTAGCACTGCTGCCTCACAGCACCAGGATCCCAGGTTCGATTCTAGCCTTGGGCAACGGTCTGTGTGGAGTTTGCACATTCTCCCTGTGTCTGTGTGGGTTTCCTCTGGGTGCTCCGGTTTCCCCCCCACAGTCCAAAGATGTGCAGGTCAGGTGAATTGGCCATGCTAAATTGCCCATAGTGTTAGGTGCATTAGTCAGAGGGAAATGGGACTGGGTGGGTTACTCTTCAGAGGGTCGGTGCAAACTTGTTGGGCTGAAGGGCTTGTTTCCACACTGTAGGGAATCTAATAAGGCCAATTGATTGATAAATTCATTTTTGTCTATGTTCCACATTATTTCTGAGTCAGAATAATTTTTAAAATTGCACAAAACAGAATAATTTGGGGTAACTTTTTTTTATTTTGAACTTTGGAATTAATACTTCTCTTCATTGTTCTTACTTAGCTTGCGAAAGCTGAGAAATGAGATGGCCTTAATGAAAGGCTATATACTTCCAGATTGGTGCTAGAACTCCCTGTGTTGCTTGTGCATTTGGGACAGGAGGAACTAGAACCAACAACATTCTTAAGCTTCTGAAATGTAATTAACAGAAATAAAATCAAAAAATCAATAAAATCCAAAAAGGCTAGCAAGCTTAGGAAAATCGACAGTTAAACAAAGATATTAGATAAGTTGATGGTAGATGATGAATCCGTGACATAATTGATGGGTGTTGGGTAGGATTCATCTATTGTTTGATTTCTAGAGTTTCCAATTAGTGATTCAGTTGCTTTCTCAGCCGTAGCCATTTCAAATATTTATGATTAAAGGTACAGAGTAGTTTTCGGATTTCCTGCAGAATACCTAGAAGGTGGCTGTGAATTCTTTTTCCACAATTCCACTCAGTAATTAATGCACTGACATTTGTAAACAAAGCCACAGAAGAAGCCTAGTCTAGTTACAGAATAAAATGACCTTTGCGTCCAGTAGCACTGAGAAAAAAAACTTTACATAAAGCCACATTAAACTTGGAAATTAACACAAGAAACAGTTTTTAAATTAAACACTTAAACATTCACGGAGTACTGCTCCGAAAATATAACCAATTACTAGCTAATAGTAAAACAATAAGACAAAGGATTCATCTTTTAATTACTTTAGCTCTTAGTAATTGTTTTATTTAAAACTGTATGTGGCTCCTGTTTTCAGGAAGATGCAGCTTACTGTGATGATGGAACATTACAGATATAGAAGCCTCTCTCACTATTAGAAAGATGTGACTGAAGTAGCTTCAAAATGACACTGAAAGTGGTGGCTTTCCATTGAACTGTGATTACCAGCTCTTCTGATCCTTTGGGAACATACTGACATTTTGTAAATGACTCCAGGCTTAACTGTAGTAATCTGCGCAATATACGAAAGCATTCCTTCCTGTGATTATCAACATTGTCAAGGACTTTTCCAAGTTAACTAATGTGTGTTACACACTATTGCCATAAATCCTGCTCAAGAAAAATTCATGAGGCAATACAGAATGAAAATGTGAAAGACCTCTGGCACATCAAACCTAATTAGTCATGTATTTAAACAGAAATATGTTCCAAATTAAAAAGTAAACTAGCTTGTAACAACAAAATTAAAGTTTTAGTAAGATATCTGGTTGGTAAAACAAAGTGGAACAATGAGCAAATCTGTTATTTTGTGTCCCTCAATATGGGATAATCTAAAAAATATAAGAACAGGAGTAAACCATTCCACCTTTTGAGGCTGCTCTGCGAATTGTTCAGCAACCAGAACAGTCTAAGACTGTGGTAGGTATGTATCTGTAATATGTATTTCAGAAAATAAACAACTTATTAAAATGGATTAATTTTATTTTGTGGGATATTAGATTTTAAAGGTATAAACAAAGATGGAGAGAAAATGGAAATACTCCATATCTGGGTGAAGTCTGGTATCCTTTGTTAATCTGACTTTTTCTTTGAACAGCACCTATTCACATTGCACCAATGACGATAGAGTCTTCATCCATCTTAGATTTACTCTTTGAAACTTTCTTCATGAACCTCTTCTGTCTTGTTTGTTGAAAGCTACCTCAAATATTATCTTTACAATTATATGACATTTCTTTCACTTAAGATTACAATTTAACATCAGCTCTTTGAAGCAACACTAACTGTAAAAGATAACTACAATCTCTATTTGTTGATTTATGTGGTTTTCTGCTGTGATATTTAGAAAACTGAGACCATCAGCATCTGAGAATGGTAGAAGATTTATCAGACCAAAATTGATGAACCTCGATTATCTGAAGGACACGGGCAGGGAGAATTTCATTCAGATAATTGAATGCCGGATAATCGAATGATGGATAACACAGTTTAGCCAAGCATCAGACCTGGCGACCTTGTTCGGATAATCCAAAATTCAGATAATCGAATGCCAGATAATCGAAGTTCCTCTGTATTTTAAATTGCAGTTTAAACATATAGCATCCAAGACACTTTGAAAACCCTCAAAAGGCTATTAACATCATTACTCAGCAAATCAAAACAATTTTATTAATAGACTTCACCCAGATATGGAGTATTTCCATTTTGGTCTGATGAGTCTTCTACCATTCTCAGATGCTGATGTTCTCAGTTTTCTAAATTGTGTGTAGCAACAAAAATATAAGTACATGTATTAAAATCATCCATTGGCATGACTTATACGTTGGCCAGGAAGTTGCAGTTGTATTGATGGTGAAACTAAGAGCATTCTGGCACCTGCAGTTACATGTGGAAATTGAGAATTTGCTATCAATATATCTCTGCTCTTCCACAGGGTGCATTATTGATTTCCATTGTTGAGAACTTCAATTAGAAAACATCGCATTGACATAAAGCTCAGTTTCTTGTCCTATTTTTCTTATTGCAAGAAGCCTTGTAAATCTTATGCTTTGTTGAATGATTGTGAATTAGTGCATCATTCAAAACAATTATTGCTGTTATATATATGTGTGTGTGTGTGTGTGTGTGTAGTTCTTGGTAGTACAGAATTTTAAGTATTGCAGAAAAATGACACTTTGCTAAAGCTTTTAATCCTGCACTCATCAGGATAATTAACAAGAATACTAATTCAAGGAGAAAATTAATATTTATATTGCATGACAGAAAAGTGCTGATTGATTTGGCAAGTGGACTCAGAGATAGAAGCATTACCTATTAATGCTAATTAACAGTTAATTACCAATCTCCGAATAGATTTTACACCAGGCAGCATGTCCCAGATTGGCCAGCCCTGAAAAGTGAGTCAGCAAATGGATACACATATTTTGTTGAGTTGAAAAAGGTGCATTACAATTAGTTGTGAAATCAAAGTTAACATTTTGGGTTGTGTGATCCTTCTTCAGAACTTTGAGGAAGCTTTTCCAGCAATTTCTGTTTTTGGTTCTGATTTACGGCATCTGCAGTTCTTTTGGGTTTATATCATTTGTTATGCTATTACTAAACAGGGCGCTGATCCTTGAAGAGAGCATGTAGACCATTCAGCTCATCAAATCTACTCTGGCATCCAATGAGATCATGATTAATCTGACAATTCACAATTCCAATTTCCTGCCCTTTTTTCCTTATCCTTGATTTCCTTTCTGATTAAAAAATCTGGTGCCAGAATGAAATTAATTTGAGGAAGGATATTGCTCGATATTTGTGAGCAGCTTTTTTTGAGGACACAGTATCTCAGCTCTCAAGATATGTGCCAATATATTTATAAATACATTGCAACGATGAGGATCTTGTTGTTCGCTTTTTTAATACAAAGAAAAACCCCCATGAACAACAGCATTTTGTCCCCGTCCTTCATTAATTGTTAATTTAAGCACCTCAATTGGTGATCGAGAAAGAAGGATGTTCACAAGCTTTCCTGGCTAGGACTTAATTGGGGTAGAGGCAAAAAAGGCAGCAGGATCCATACTCATCACCCTCCTGCATGATTAAATGTCCCCTACTTCCAAACTAGCTTTGGGGGAGGGCATTACATCCTGCCAATGTTTCCTCATGTTGGGGAATGTAGCATATGTTTTCAGAATAAGGCTACTCTCCATTTAAAACTGAGAGGAGAAGTAATTTCTTCTCACAGCAGTCACGGATCTGTGTAATTCTCTGCCCTATGCAGTGATGAAGATTGGCTTATTGAGGATGTTCAAGATTGAGTCAAGCAGATTTCTGATCAACAAGGGAGTCAAGAGTTATGGGAGGGTAGGATACAGCAGCTAAGTGGAACTCAGGCCTTGACCAGCTTAGTCATGATCACATTTGAGGGAAAACTGATTTAAAATGAAAAAAAAAAGAAAGTCTGAACATGTTTTGTGGCAAACAATTATTATATAAACACATTTTTATGATCTGCAGTGAAATGTAAATGCTTCTAGCCTACTTAAAATAGATAGAATTAGTAGTTTTCTCTTTATTTGCATTCTATTATTGTCAAAGCTTTGGAGCAATGCACATATATCAAATCAGCAAAGTAGCCTCAGCATTCAATGCCATTATTGCATACAATAAAGATTGAAGCTGGTACTATTAACAAAATATAATCTTACTGGATTATACACGCGAAGTAACGGACTATGGCAGGGATTCACAAATTATTTTCCAACTTGACCCAATTTTAACTCATCACGACCTTCTCAGGGCAATTAAAGAAGAGCAACAAATGACGACCTTGCCAGTGTTGTTCTCACACTGATTATAAGAACTCTTGAAAATTAAGGTTACCCCAGCTACCAACAAAACAAAACAGCAATAAAGCAACAATGTAACATTCAGTGTATAATTATTAAAGTTTGCATACCACATATGATATACGTGTGGAAATCTGTATTTGAAGTAAATTGTAAAAATATTGTTTTACTTACACAGCTAGGCTTCAGAAAAGTTCTCGATGTTCCCTGGTGACAGAAAATTCAGTGAAGTCCCTCCCCACACATATTGTAATCACTGCCCCAACCCACATATAGAATCCTCTTGTGAACCCTATTCCAAAACCTTCCTCCCTCTTCCTGGGAACACTTGGTGCTACTCCTCATGATGGACCTGCAGAACGTCAGGTTCAGGAACTCAGGTTCTTCTCCCTGTTAGATCTTCTGAGGCCCAAGCAGTTTCCACCCCTTATACACCTCTGATCACTATGATTCTATTAAGCATTCAGGAGTAGATTGCACTGCTTTGGCTGTATTGAAGGCTATTGCAGTCCAGGGAAAATGAAAGTCCATTAACAAAAAATCGCGACTGCTGCATATCAGAAATTTTTCATCCATGTTAATGAACAGTGGAGGAGGATTCAACAATTTACTCCTGTTCCTAATTCTCATGGTGTTATATTACCATCATTCTCTTAGTTCTTTTCATAGATGAACTCAGACTGTAGCACAGTGATTGTATAATTGAAAGTACATTAAAACCAAACTGGTACAACATATCATTTCGTGGACAGGACGATTGCAACCTATGCATTATTTCTGCAGATGGAATAGGGATTTCCAGCAAACTTCAAGCAGAAAAAAAAGATACTTCCTTGAATAGTGGCAGAAAATATAAAAATAACACTTATACATCATAAATTCTTTTTGAAAATACAGTATGTATTTTGTATTTCAATATATGTTAATTTGTAATGATGTTCATTCCACTTGATACCGAGAAAAACACAAGATGCATTACAAAACAACATGAACCCAATGAATTAATGTCCTGTTATTTCTGCCAGAGGTAAATATAATCAGATTAATTCTTCAGGGAAAGTGAAGAAAAAGTACATTTAACTAATGTCTGATCATCTGTTTTTATTTTGTAGATGACTTCAATGGTTAATTGGATCATAACATGTCAGGAACCAAAGTAGGGATATTAATGTCTTGCAGTCTGAGTGTTGCTAGGCTTTGATTAGCTCTGAAATGCTTGTTGAAAATATGAGTGAGCATGTCCGTAGCAGTTTCAAGGAGAAATTAGAGGATTGGCTCAAAGGACTTGATAATGAAAATCAGCCAGAACAATGCACAACAAAAGACTGGTTATATTCTATTTTCAAAAATTCCTTGTGGGTATCTTTCTTCATGTATGTGAGGAATATCAGTATTATGATTGAAATATCTTTGATGAGAGTTTCAAAGCATTTACAAATTTACATTGATATACCCTGACGGTGAACACTAGATCACCATCTGCTCCACAATCAGAATATTTCATAACCAACTTAATTCTTTTAGCAGTGAAAGCAAAATATTGTGGATGCTGGAAATCTGAAATAAAAACCAATTTGGCCTCCAGACTTTAACTGTTTCTCTCTTCACAGAGGCTGCCATACCTGTTGAGTTCCTCTAGTAATTTCTTGTTTTTTATTAATCCTTAAAGCCTCTGAGTTCAAAAAGGTGACGTAGAAAGGGGGAGAGGAAAGGGGAAGGAAAGGAGTTGGCAAGAAGGAGAAAAGCATTAAGGAAAGGAGGGTAGTAAGGAAGTATGAAGAATGAATGAAAGAAGGGGTGAACGGAGATGGAGAGGATGTTAAGGGGAAAGTGAAAAGAAAGAAGGAAAGAAAGATGGAGACAAAAGAAAGGGAAGGGAAACAGGAAAAGGAGAGAGAAAAGCTATGTAACATCCTTAATTAACTCAAGATGTCAAAAAGCATTTTACAACTAATGAAGTTATTTTGAAATGTAGTGAGATGTAGAAAATGTAGTATTCAATTGGCTGCCTCCTTAAATAGTCTATGCAATGATGCTTCTGTGCCTGCAGCATCACCTTAGCAAGATTATTTTGTGGTAGCAGAAAAACATTCCTGTTTCTGCTTAACAAAAATAATTCTAATTATATCACTCATTAAATCAACACAAATAGCCACAACCGACCATATACTTAACTAGCATGCGAAAGGTCTGTTGGAAATCTATGTAAATCATAGGAACACTAACTGAACCCTAACAAAATTAGTTTTGCCATAAGCAGGTGGAGGCTCTCATGCAGACTAGACATGCCAAGAAATAGCACAGACCATTATCTTGCAAAATGAACTGTGCTCTTTTTTTCTAGTTGATTCTGCTGCTTTCAATTTAAAACTCGACTAGCCAGTGAGAGATAAAAATGTGGTCAGTGCATCAGTTATAAATGAGTTAGACAAATGAGTAAAGCAATCAGAAGGAAAAGGAAATATTAAAATGAAAGAGAATAATCTGTTTTTATACCTCTATCAGCAATTTGTTTTTTTCACATTTCTTTCCCTTCTCTTATAATTTTATGTTTGTTTTTAAGCAATTATCAGGTCATTTAAGTACCACTCTTTGGTTGTAGATGTGTTTCTTTGCTGTCGTTATACCGCCTGTTGTTTTCTGATTCTATCTAAATGCTTATCTTTTTTTTTATTAGATTCCAACTGGTTTGCAGCATATAGCCCATCTATTTTTACCTCTTATATAATCCTTTGACGCATATGTTTATTACTACAATGGCTTGTCCAGGGTTAAGTTCAATAGAATGCTCAGCAAGGAACTCTGAGCAAGCATTAGGATGGAGAATATTTGGCCATAACAAAGCTTCGCTTTAAGAAATAATGGATTAACACCTGGCTAAGTCTGCTAACAATATGGTGCCAAAGGGATTCATTAATTATGATCAATTAAGTGTGAAATATTGATGAAAAATGTGTTCTAGGATTAATGTAAGCAACTGAAAATAATTAATGCCGCATCTGCTGTGATATGCAATTTATGCAAAATCTGTTCATACTGCTTGTACACAGAAGTTTGAAGCAGCTACATGGATGATTCACAAGGAAAATAATTTGAGGAAATAATTTGGAGTCAAACTATTATGAATTAAATGCTTGGTAATACTTATAAAGAATATAAAGTCTTTGTTGGATGATCACACTGGCTTTTGTGGAAAGCAGGAGTATTTTTAACATGTTGGGTGATCATTTCTTGACCTACAGCATTATATCAAATAATCATCACACTGTATTCACTCAAATGGAGTCTATAAGCAGAACATCTATGGAATAGAAAATACCTTAAGAATATAAGAATGCTCCTGAGAATTTGCCTGACAATGATAACCGTACCACCATTCTCACTGACACAGTTTGTATTTTATACTTCACCTAATGCATTCCTGTGGCAGATAGGCACAAGCCAATAAGAACTGAAAAGCTGTTCATATGGAATAGACTACGTAACTGGGCTGTTAAAAGTGGGCTTTAAACAGATAAAGGGTAGTGAGTGGAATTCAATCCAGATAAATGTCAGGTGATGCACTTGGGCAGGACGATTAGGACAAGGGAATACATGATGAATGGGAGGACCCTGGGAACCAGAAAGAAAGAGAGAGAGGAAAAAAAGTTCTGGATGCTAAAAATCCAAAACAAAATCAGAAATTGCTTCAAGAAGGATCTTGATATGCATCTACACTGGTCTTTTAAGGTATTAGGACAGATGAATAAAATGGTTAAGAATGTATATGGAATACTTGCCTTTATTAGTCAAAGCACTGAGTTTAAGCTAGCACTAGAGAGAGTGCAGTGGAAATTTACCAGCATGTTGCCTGGGTTGGAGAGTTTCAGTTATGAAGACAGATCAAACTGACTGGAGTTGCTCTTCTTACAGCAGTGAAGATTGAGAGGAGATATGATTTGAGATGGATAAAATTATGAGATGCGGAGATAGGTTAGACAGGAAGAAACTTTTCGCCTTGACAAAGGGATCAATGACCAGGGAGCATAGACTTAAGGTAAGAGACAAAAGGTTTACAGGTGATGTGAGGAAAAACATTTTCGCTTTCCATCACTTTACTTATGACTGAGAAGAAACTGATATGGCATTGGCTGGAATGGATTTCTGTGTATGTGTGTACAGGACATTCCTGGGTGATTTTCCAGTGTCGGATAGATGTTAAGGTTATAGCTTGGTAAGGAGAGCAACAAGTTCTGGAGCACAACGTTTCAGCAACAGCACTGAAAACTTATCAGGGCTCATAGCCTTTGTATATTCAGTGCCTCCACTTGATCCAGATATCACATGGAATGAATCAAATTGGCTGAAGAAGAAGCCCTTTGGAGGAGGCCGGGATGGAATCAAGGACACTATCAAGATCAGAGTCAACTCCCGTTAAATTCATGGTCAGAAGCTAAAGTTAGAGAGGAAATCTTAATGACAGTAGCATGTTGGATATGGCTGAGATGTAGATGTAAGGTCATCAGCCTCTCGTTGACACCCAGAGGGAGTTTAGAGAACAAAGCAAAGATCCTGGTCTTCATAGCAAAGCTGACTCTAAGAATGCAGGGGTCACAGTCTAACTTCCCTTTCTAGAAGAAGGTATACTCTCCATCTGCCTTCCTCATCTGCCCCTCCCCAATGAACTAGATTTTGCTAAGAGCAGTGATATCCATTTTATGTCTTGCTAGTGATTGGACACAAGGACTGTAATCTCATTGGGTACAATTTCCATGCCCTGTAAGTGGACAGGCACCTTTTCTAGCCACTTCTCCTTTCAGGTTGAGCATAGGATATCCTAAAGAGGTCTTGCTCATTCACTGAAACAGGTCCTGGAAGGTTCCCCTGTCTCAACACAGGTGCCCAATGACCACCATGCATCCACAGTTGTCTGTGTGCCCCCCAGATATCACAGCCTTGCCCCTGTCAATAATCCACCTTCACTACGGGACTTCATGTGATGGCTTGTATTGGACATTGTTTACAGTGAAGATTCAAGTGCGCAGTTGAGTTCTGCATAATCTTAGCAGTTGATGGCTATCATAGATCAGGCCAGACCCCCTAAAAACATTTCAAGAAAGTAACCCAGACCCTAACTTTGCTAGTTATTTTAAGCAGGTGTGAGGTGGATTATCCAGGAGGGATGTCATGCAGCTGGTCAAACCACTTAGTTTTAAACAAAACAATTTATTCACAAGATTACTGAATGAAACACAAACAAAAGAGATCAGAATATAGAATAACTTTACCTATCTGAAAGCCCAACAGATTATCCCAGGTTAATCATGCTGTTCCAAATTCCTGCAACAATCCCCATAAACACTGCTTGGCAAAAAAGGTAAAATCAAACACAGGGTCTTACAGGAGACACAGAAAGATGGCTTCATGAACTCCTTCTTGCATATAGCTGTTTCTTCAACCAGCAACCTTAATCTGACTGCCTGCTTTCAGTGAACAGCCAGACTGCTAAAACCAGAGAAAAGCTGAGCTGGGAGAACTGGCCACTCCCTTTTTATTGTCATAGAGTCATAGAGATGTACAGCAAGGAAAGAGACGCTTTGGTTCAACCCGTCCATGCCGACCAAATATCCCAACCCAATCTAGCCCCACCTGCCAGCACCCTGCCCATATCCCTCCAACCCTTCCTATTCATATACCCATCCAAATGCCTCTTGAATGTTGCAATTGTACCAGCCTCCACCACATCCTCTAGCAGCTCATTCCATACACATACCACTCACTGCGTGAAAAGGTTGCCCCTTGGGTCTCTTTTATATCATTCCCCTCTCACCCTAAACCTATGCCCTCTAGTTCTGGACTCACCCACCCCAGGGAAAAGACTTTGTCTATTTATCCTATCCATGCCCCTCATGATTTTATAAACCTCTAAGGTCACCCCTCAGCCTCGGACGCTCCAGGGCAAACAGCCCTAGCCTATTCAACCTCTCCCTATAACTCAAATCCTCCAACTCTGGTAACCCTTTTAAATATTTTCTGAACACTTTCAAGTTTCACAACATCTTTCCGTTAGGAAGGAGACCAGAAATGCACGCAATATTCCAACAGTGGCCTACCCAATGTCCTGTACAGCCGCAACATGACCTTGCAACTCTTATACTCAATATTCTGACCAACAAAGGAAAGCATACCAAACACCTTCTTCACTATCCTATCTACCTGTGACTCCACTTTCAAGGAGCGATGAACCTGCATTTCAAAGTCTCTTTGTTCAGCAACACTCCCCAGGACCTTACCATCAAGTGTATAAGTCCTGCTAAGATTTGCTTTCCCAAAATGCAGCACCTCACATTTATTGAAATTAAACTCCATCTGCCACTTCTTAGCCCATTGGCCCATCTGATCAAGATCCTGTTGTAATCTGAGATAACCTTCTTCCATGTCCACTACACTTCCAATTTTGGTGTCATCAGTAAACTTACTAAATTTACCTCTTATGCTCACATCAAATCATTTCTATAAATGATGAAAAGTGGAGGGCCCAGCACCGATCCTTGTGGCACTCCACTGGTCACAGGCCTCCAGTCTGAAAAACAACCCTCCACCACCACCCTCTGTCATCTACCTTTGAGCCAGTTCTGTATCCAAATGGCTAGTTCTCCCTGTATTCCATGAGATCTAACTTGCTAACCAGTCTCCCATGTGGAACCTTGTTGAATGACTTATTGAAGTCCATATAGATCACGTCCATCGTTCTGCCCTCATTTAATCCTCTTTGTTACTTCTTCAAAAACCTCAATCAAGTTTGTGAGACATGGTTTCCCATGCACAAAGCCATGTTGACTATCCTTAATCAGTCCTTGCCTTTCCAAATACATGTACATCACATCCCTCAGGATTCCTTCCAACAACGTGCCCACCACCGACGTCAGGCTCACTGGTCTATAGTTCCCTGGCTTGTCCTTACCACCTTTCTTAAACAGTGACACCACGTTAGCCAACCTCCAGTCTTCCGGCACCTCACCTGTGACTATCGATGATACACATATCTCAGTAAGAGGCCCAGCAATCACTTCCCTAGCTTCCCGCAGAGTTCTAGGGTACAACTAATCAGGTCCTGGGGATTTATCCACTTTTATGCGTTTTAAGACAACCAGCACTTCCTCCTCTGTGATACGGATATTATTCAAGATGTCACTGTGTATTTCCGTACTTTCTGTATCTTTCATGTCCTTTTCCACAGTAAACACTGATGCAAAGTACTCGTTTAGTATCTCTCCCATCTTCTGTGGCTCCACACAAAGACCGCCTTGCTGATCTTTGAGGGGCATTATTCTCTCGCTAATTACCCTTTTGTCCTTAATGTACTTGTAAAGAACCTTTGGATTCTCCTTAACCCTATTTGCCAAAGCTATCTCATGGCCCCTTTTTGCCCTCCTGTGTTCTCTCTTATGTATACTCCTTCTGCCTTTATTCTAAGGATTAGAATACTCTTCTAAGGATTCACTCGATCTATCCTGTCTATACCTGACATATGCTTCCTTCTTTTTTTTAATCAAACCCTCAGTTTCTTTAGTCATCCAGCATTCCCTATACCTACCAGCCTTTCCTTTCACCCTAACAGGAATATACTTTCTCTGGACTCTCGTTAACTCATTTCTGAAGGCTTCCCATTTCCCAGCCGTCCCTTTACCTGCAAACATCTGTGCCCAATCAGCTTTTGAAAGTTCGTGCTGAATGCCGTCAAAATTGGCCTTTCTCCAATTTAGAACTTCAACTTTTAGATCTGGTCTATCCTTTTCCATCACTATTTTAAAACTAATAGATTTATGGTTGCTGGCCCCAAAGTGCACCCCCACTGACACCTCAGTCATCTGTCCTCCCTTATTTCCCAAGAGTAGGTCAAGTTTTGCACCTTCTCTAGGAGGTACATCCACATACTGAATCAGTGCACGTGTTTTTTTTAAACTTGAAAGCATTCTCAAATCGATCAACCCCAGGCATTTCAAAGTCTAGGTCTTTATGATATAATGAAAGAGAAACCAAGAACAACCTAACCTTGTTAAAGGAGCATCATCATCACAATGGCTGAATTCAGCAGCAAGGCAAACCTTGAGAACTGGGCCACATCCACACTACAGCCTTCTTCTATCTTCACATTCTGTTTGGTCACAGCCTTGCTCTGCTGTTGAGGACTTCTTGACTTGTTCTTTGCTGGAACTAGCTCCTTAGCCTTGTTACGATGGAGGAGCTTGCATGAATGCATAGTGAAGATCATTGGAATAAACTGACAGACAACCATGGTGAGAAAATAGCAGAAATAAAACTTACGGTATGTTAAATCTCATGTCCTTTACAGAAGGAAATTGAATATCCTTCCGTAGTCTGGCCTAAGTGTGAATCCAGATACACAGCAATGTGATTCACTCTTTACTTCCCTCTGGGCATTAATGGAAGGGTACATCAGGTCTGGCATGTCAACCATACCCAGGTGTTATAAACATGTTTTTAAAAAGCTAAGTTTCATTTTGGGATCTAACTTGTGCAGTGTTATGACCACCTGTAATTATAACAACTTTCCCTCTGTTACAGGCAATCACAAGCCAGTTGGCCACAATACAGCAACAAAAGCCAGTATGTCATAAAGTCAAAGGTCGCCACTGTCCTAACAAACCATAAGCCTGCTTTTTTCATTGGAGAAAATGGCAACAAAATCTGAAGCAGGAGAGTTATGCATCATGGTCTGTTCCCACTCTGGCATGAAAATCGCCCTGCTAGATAAAGTGTTCTGTCATGCTCTCAAAGAATTGACATTTCACCTTTAACATTGACATCACTGCTCTGAGCTAGATACAAGTGGCAAGAGAAGGCCAACTTAAAGAGCAAGGTGATGGTTACACCTTCTTTTGGAAAAGCAAACCTGAGAAAGAATAAGAATGTGGGTTTGGGTTTGCCTCAACAAACAAACTGGTTGGACATCTCAACAAATCTCCCTGTGGGATAAGTGACAGACTCAGGATCCTATGGCTCACATTGATCCAAAAGCAACACATCATAATTATCAGTGTCTACAACTGGACCTTCGATGCAACAGGTGAGTCAAAAGAGGCATTTGACACTAACCTTGAACAATTACTGTCCCACATCCGCAAAGGCGACAAGTGCATTCTCCTCACTGACTTTAATACAAGAGTCAGGAGGGATGCAAACCTTTGGAAAAGCATGTGAGGCAAGGTGGTGTAGGGAAGACAAACTCTAATGATGGAGTCCTCTTCCTGATGAAGTGCCTAAGACTTCATCATAATGGATACCTCTTCCATCAGAGGAACAAGCACAACACCTCATTACAACACCCCTGCACTGGCACCTAATAGACTACATCATGGTTCAATTGAGACACTGCACAGATGTCCACATCAACCGTTCAATGACTGGAGTTAACAACTGCTGGACCAACCACTGATTAATCCATTCTACTACCTCCACCAACATGGTCCCAAAGCAGCAAAAGTAGAAAGAACTTTGCTGCAGGAGACTCAATGTTGCTGGTTGAAAGACCCAGAGAGGAAAGACCTACTCAGGGTGTGCCTCACAGCCAACCAGGCAACAACCAACGTGCCAGAGCCGAAGAGTATCCACAGGACCTGGTCCATAATAATAATCACTAATAATCACCAGAATCAGCACCTGTGCGAAGACGCTCAGCCTCTCAACCAGGAAATACCAAGACTGGATCATCGAGAATGATCAGGAGATCCAGGATCCCACAGGCCATAAAATGTAAGGTGTTTCTAAACTGGCAGCTCCACCAAAGCCTGAACAAGAAAAAGCAAGCCTACAGAGAACTGAAAGCCAAGATGCAACAAGGAACCTGTGACCAGAAGAATAGATGGTGTGTTGAAAGACACAGGATACTCAGCAACTCACCAACAACTATGATGCACTTTGCTTCTTCAGCACAATCAAAGCCATCTATGGTCAGAGTACTGAAGGACCTACTCCACTGAAAGCCAAAAATGAGAGTTGCTCAAAGACTTAGAAGTAATCTAGAAGCTGGAGAGCACTTCAAGGAGGGTCGGTGTGGACTTGTTGGGCCGAAGGGCCTGTTTCCACACTGTAAGTAATCTAATCTAATCTATAAACCTTATTGAATGCATTGACTATGGTTTCTAGGTCGCGTGTGTACACATGCAAGCATTATTGGTATACTGAAGTTCAATGATAGAAGTTGGGGTGGTCATGGTACTGGCCTGGAGGCAATGGAGGTTGGACAGTTTCCTCTTGTACTGTAGGTTAGCTCCACTCTGCCTGGGAGTTACCTGGACATAGGGTGGAATTTTGGAGCAAAGAAGATGGTTAGTGCAATGATGCATGCTGTTTGACATCAATTTGCATTCATACTGTACTGGTTCTGTGGTAGATCCAGAGGTGAGGATCATGGCTTGCATGCTATCATGAAGCAGGTGGAGAATGGTGATGGATTTTTATAGGCGGCTGAATTTGAGGAGACACTCACCGACCCTCTGAAGAACAACCCACCCAGACCCATTCCCCAACATTTACCCCTTCACCTAACACTACGGGCAATTTAGCATGGCCAATTCACCTAATCTGCACATTTCTGGACTGTGGGAGGAAACCGGAGCACCTGGAGGAAACCCACACAGACATGGGGAGAATGTGCAAATTCCACACAGTTAGTCCCCTGAGGAGGGAATTGAACCTGGGTTTCTGGCACTGTGAGGCAGCAGTGCTAACCACTGTGCCACCCTTAGGATGGCTAAGAAGGTATTTATGAGAGAATTGATGATGAAATCCAACACTGATTCCAGTGCAGCACTGTAGACTTTGGAAACCTGAGGAACATTGTGTTCAAAATTCAAGAGTTGAAACACAGCACCAAGCTCATGGCCTACAGAGCAATCATAGTCCCCAACCCACTGTATGCATCAGAAGCATGGACCTTATGCACCAGAAACCTCAATCGCTGGAGAGTTATCATAAGTGCTGCCTTCACAAAATCCTGCAAAGCCATTGGCAGGATAGGTGTACCAATATGAGCATCATTTCCTGGGACAATATCCCTAGTATTGAATCACTGGTCACACACCACCAGTTGTGATGGTTGGACACATTGTTGGCATGCTAAAATAAGTCTCCCTAAACAAATGCTCTATTCCAAACTAAACAATATTAAGTAATCACTAGGATGGCAGAGGAAATGCTACAAGGACATTCTGAATGCCTCCCTAAATAAGATCCCCACCAACATGTGGGAATCACTTGCCCTAGGAAGCACAAACTGGAGAAGATGCATCTGTGAAGACACTAACCACTTTAAACTTCACCGAGTGGAAGACATGGAGGCCAAGTACAAACAGCAGAAAGAATGCACACACTCAGCTGGTTTCCACCCACTGACCTCATCAAACACCACCTCCCCAACCTGTGGCAGAGTCTGAGGCTCCAGGATAGGTTGATTCAACTACCATAGAAGCTACCCCAGCAGAATTGAAGCAAGTCAGCTTTGACCCAGAGGGAAAGACAAAGGAGGAACAGGAGGGAGTGGTGTAAAATTCACTATTCATTCAATATTAGAATGATTTTTCTCAGGATCTTTTTTTTAATTCACTCATGGGACTTGGGCATTGCTGGTTCGGCAGCATTCATAGTCCGTCCCTAGTTGTTCTTGAGATGGTGGTGAGCTTCCTTCTTGAACAAGTTCATATGTGGTAGGTTAACAAGCACTTTTCTAAGGAAGGTAATTCTAGGATTTTGACCCAGAGACAGTGAAAGAATGGCAATACAAGTCGATGGTGAGTGGCTTTGAAGGGAACTTACAGGCGGACACGTGCATCTACCTGTTGCACGTGTCCTTTGAGGTGGAAGTCATCGTGGTTTAGAAGGTGTTGTCTAAGGATCTTCAGTGGATTTTTGCAGTGCATCTTGTAGACAATACATATTGCTGCTGTTGAACATCAGTGGTGAAGGGTGAAGACACTTACGGTGGTGCCAATCAAGTGGGCTGCTTTGTCATAAAGTCATAGAGATGTACAGCATGGAAATAGACTCTTTGGGCCAACTTGTCCATGCCGACCCGATATTCCATATTAATCTAGTCCCATTTGGTAGCATTTGGCCCATCCCCCTCTAAATCCATCCTATTCATATACCAACCAAATGCATTTTCAATGTTGTAATTGTATCAGCCTCTACAACCTCCTCTGGCAGCTTATTCCATACATGCACCACTCTCTATATGAAACAGTTGCACCTCAGGTCCCTTTTAATTTTTTCCCCTCTCAACCTATATCCTGTAGTTTTAGGCTCCCCTACCCAGGGGACAAACCTTGAATACTCACCCTATCCATGCCCCTCATGATTTTATAAAATTCTATAAGGTCATCCCTCAGCCTTCAATACTCCAGGGAAAATAGCCCCTATTCAGCCTCTCCCTATAGCTCAAAACCTCCAACCCTGGCAACATCCTTGTAACATCCTTGTAAATCTTTTCTGAACCCTTTCATGTTTAACAACATATTTCCTATAGCAGGGACATCAGAAATGAATGCTGTATTCCAAAAGTGGCCTAACCAATTTCCTGTTCAGCCACAACATGACCTTCTTACGCTCAATACGCTGACCAATAAAGGCAAGAATACCAAATTCCTCCTACACCACCCTGTCTACCTACAACTCCACTTTCAAGGAGCTATGATCCTGCACCCAGAGGTCTTTTCATTAGGCAACACACCCTAGGGCCTCACCATTAAAAGTTATGCCTTGATTTGATTTACCAAAATGAAGTATCTCATATTTATCTAAATTAAACTCTATCTGCCACTCCTTGGCCCATTTGCCCATCTGATTAAGGTCCCATTGACTCTGTGGTAACCTTCCTTGCTGTCCACTATACCACCAATATTGGTGTCATCAGCAAACTTATTAACCATTCCTCCTATGTTCACATCCAAATCATTTATATAAATGATAAAAAGCAATGGACTCAGCACCAATCCTTGCAGCACACCGCTGGTCACAGGTCTCCAGTCTGAAATGCAACTCTCCACCATCACCCTCTATCTCCTACTTTAGATCAAATTTTGTATCCAAATGGCTAGATCTCCCTGTATTCCACACGATCTAACTTTGCTAACCAATCTACCATGTAAAACCTTGTCAAGAACCAAGTCCATATAGACGATGTCCACTGCTCTGCCTTCATCAACTTTAATCACTTCTTCAAAAAAAAACTCAATCAGGTTAGTCAGCCCTGGATGGTGACAAGTTTCTTGAGTGTTGTTGGAACTGCACCCATTGACTCAAGTGGGTAGTATTCAATTATGTTCCTGACTTTTAGATGGTGGACATGCTTTGGAGAGTTAGGAAAACGTGAGGACTGCAAATGCTGGAGATTAGAGTCAAGATTAGAGTGGTGCTGGAAATGCACAGCAGATCAGGCAGCATCCAAGCAGGAGGAAAATAGATGTTTCAGGCAGGAGTCCTTCATCAAGAATGAGAATCAGGAATTTTCCTGCTCCTCAGATGCTGCCTGACCTGCTGTGCATTCCCAGCACCACTCTAATCTTCGAGGAGTTAGGAGGTGAGTGCCTCACTGCAGTATTACTAGCCCCTGACTTGCTCTTGTGGCTACTGTGTTTACGTAGTGCGTCTAGTTGGGTTTCTGATCAATGGTAACACCAAGAATGTTGATAGTGGGAATTCAGTGATGGTAAGTGCCATTGAATGTCATGGGGTAGTATTACATTGTCTCTTACTGAAGATGGTCATAGCCTGGCATTTATGATGTTTGCCACTTGTCAGCCCAAGCCTGGATATTTTCTACATCTTATTGCATTTGAACATGAAATACTTCAGTATCTGAGGAGTCATAAGTGGTGCTGAACATTGTTTGCCATTGATTGCACATCACTACTTTTTGATAGAGGAAAGGTTATTGGTGAAGCAGAAGACGGTTGAGCCTAAGACACGACTTGAAGAATTCCAACAGAAATTTCCTGGAGCTGAGATGACTGACCTCCAACTACAACTGTCTTCCTATATGGCAGATATGACTCCAACCAGCTTGCCCCCATTACTATTGATTCCAGTTTTGCTCGGGCTCTTAGTGGCACACTTGGTCGAATGCAGCTGGGACGTCAAAGGCATATTACTCTCACCCCACCTCTGGAATTCAGCTGTTTTGTCCATGTTTGAATTAAGGCTATAATGAGGTCAGGAGCTGAGTGACCCTGACAGAACCCAAACCAGGCATCATTGAGCAGGTCATTGCTAAGCAGGTGTTGCTTGATAGCACTATTGATAACACCTTCCACCACTTTACTAATGCTTGAGAATAGACTGATGGTGCCGTAATTTGCCAGGTTGGATTTGTCCTGCATTTTGTATGATGGATACACCTGGACAATTTTCCACGTTGTTTGGTAGATGCTAGTGCTCTAGCTGTACTGGAATAGCTTAGTTAGGAGAACGCAAGTTGCTGGAATGTTGTTAATGCCGATGGCCTTTGCAGTATCCAATGCCTCTGACTTTTTAAAAAAAGTATGATGCAGAATTAATAGAGTTGGCTGAAGATTGGTATCTGTAATGCTAGCAACCATTCGAGGAGGCAAGACAGATCATCCACTCAAATTGTCCAACTGAAAATTGCTGGGAATGCTTCAGCTTCATCTTTTGCACTGATTTGTTGGGTTCTTCCATCATTAGGCACAGGGATATTTGTGTAGCCTCCTCTAGTGACTTGTTTAATAGTTCACAAATGTTCATGACTGGATGTGGCAGGACTGCAGAGTTCAGATTTGGAAATTATTCAACAACAAAAAAATGCCCCTTGCAGCATTCCAAATATAATATAGTTTACTTACAATCTGTCTTCTCATTGCATATGCACTGCTCCCTTGATGCTCTGCACTTTGTCCCCACCAAAATCCTCTCCCCAATCCCCACACACTCATCAGCTTCTCACCCTCTTCCCCCACATTCATTCACATTTTCTTCTGTCACTTTGTCATCCCTACTAACTAACTGAGCAGCCCCTCTTCGTGAATCACTCCTCCATCACTGTTGGGTCTGCCCAACTCCTCTCCTGCTCCACTCCAGTCACTGACACACCAATAAGCCCCCCTCACTGACTCACATCTTAGTAATGTTGGACCCAACTGGGGGCTCAGGCTTCTCCCCATCCAAGGCTTGCCAGACCCCTACTGCCATCCTAATACTTGAGGTACTCCTTCCAGTACCAGGTTCAAATTCCAAAAATACAAGGGCAGCAACAAGAAGAAACTAGCCAGGAATGTCCCAGTCACTGTCCTGAGAAGCAGTGTTCTGGAGAACTAACCAACAAGACACAGGACAAAATATAAAGTTACAAGAGAAGCCTATAATGGACAAAGTGGTTAGTGACCCTTATTCTAACTCCAACATCGTACAAACATTGCCAAGTCAATAATGTGTGTTCTGGTTTAATCACGATGACTGGATGGATGAAAGCCATATACACAAAGATATTCTGCATGGTGAACTGGCTACTGGATCATGGCTTCTTGGGTATCCATTCCTCCATTACAAGTTCACCTGCAAGCAAGACATGAAGATGGCTGACATTATTGTCATTAACTTTCAGTTATCAGTCGCTGATGGCTGTGATCTGGAGGCTGACTGTTTGGTCTGGCGTTGGAAGAGAGGGGCACATAGGAGAAGTTCAGAAATAAAAACCAGAAGCCATCCACTTTCTGAACTCAATATTTCCCTGCAGCAAGTGCAGATTGCCATGCTGAAGGTGCTGAGCTACGTCAGGCACTGGTTCACACAGTGCAGATCCTGAGAACCTACAATTAAAGATCATTGTCACAGAGTCACGCAGCCCAGGAACAGACACTTCGGTCCAACCAGTCCATGCCAAATATACAGATAGTTCTCCTATAATGTAATAGTTGCGTTACCATACAAAGCCATGTAACAGAATATAAATAATGGGGCCTATGGGAAAAACAAGGTTGGGGCAGGCCACCAAAAAAATTAGTAAATATTGAAACAAAATAAGTAATTTAATGCAAATGATAGCACAGTCTAAGTAAATCTTTAAATCATATATTTTAATGAAATAATACAGTAGATTTAACACTAAAATCACTGACTACAGCACTGTACCTTTCACAAAGCTCTTCACCAGAAAGCATGCAAGCTGACTGACCACATCAGATGCTTATCTGGAAGTCCAGTCCTCAAGATTCGCCCCCCAGATTGAAGTAAAGTTTCTTCTAAACGTAGACTACAATTCCCAGTTTCACGCTAAGTTTCAAGGCTTGCAACACCGATTGCATTCCTGTTTTAGCTGATCACACTGAATTTGTATTTCACAAACAAAGGATCCTTAGGTTGGGTTTCGCTGTTCAGCTAGTGTCGGGGGTAGAATTGTATAACAGCGAACAGGAACTTGCTTTATAAATGGAAGTCCACAAATCACAAATTAGGAGAATTCCCTGTAATCCCAAACTAAACTAGTCCCATTCGCCTGCTCCTGGCTCATATCCTTCAAAACCTTTCCTATTCATGTACTTATCCAAAAATCTTTTAAACGTTATAACTGTACCCACATCCACCACTTCCCTGGGAAGTTCATTGCACACGCAAACCACCCTCTGTGTAAAAAAAAATTGTCCCCATGTCATTTTTAAATCTTTCACCTCACCTTAAAAATGTACCCCCTTGTTTTGGCATCCCGCATCCAAGGAAAAAGACAACTGTCATTGACCCTAACTATACCCCTCATTATTTCATAAACTTCTATAAGTGATGAACAGTAAAGCCTCGCAGAAATCCTTCCAACAACTGACCATCCCACGATAATGAAACCAAATAGCATTTCTCCATTACCAAGATGGCCGCCACCCACGGTCGGGCGAATACCACGTGATCCCAATAACACCGTAGCTGATTGGTGGGTACAGGAGGGGGGCGGGGAGTAACTCTGACATTGCACGGTGGTGTGCGCGACGAGACGTCTGGGCATGCGCAGTAATGTGCAGAGGCTGGGCCTCCGTGGGGGTTGTTTACAGTCGGAGGTCGCGGCGTGTGATTCGGGATGAGTGAGGGGCAAAGCGAGCGCGATCGGAGCAGCCAGGGTGCTGTTGCTACCAGCACCACCACGCCGACGACGGGCGTGTCCCCTCACAGCGCCAGCCCCCAGGAGGTGACCACGGTGGTTATCGCCGCGGCTCTCTTCGAAAGTAGTCAGGCAAGAGGAGCAGAGGAAGCCGTGCGGGCTCCTGATACTACAGAGAACTCCAGGCAGGCTAACGGGGAGGAGGAGGAGGATGAGGAAGAAGGAGAAGAAGAGGACGATGATGATGATGAGGAGGAGGAAGAAGAAGAGGAATTGGAGGAGTTAGAAGATGAAGAGGAAGATGAGGAAGATGATGATGATGAGGAGGAGGATGAAGAGGAGGAAGAAAGCGGCCACAGCGAGACGGTGATCAGGAAATGTGTGTACCAGGATTGTACTGAAACCACCAACCTGGTGGCTAAACCTAGGAAGCCTTGGATGTGCAAAAAGCACCGCAACAAAACTTACAAGGACAAATACAAGAAGAAGAAGAGCGTTCAGGCTATGGTCAGCAGGAACAAAACTTATATGAGCATAAACTACATATGCTGTGCAAACAGTTATTTTTGGGTTTTATTTCCACTCTGATTCTTTCTTGAAAGGTTACTGGGTTTCTTGCTGAAGTGCAGACCTTTGACCATTAGTAGAGGCAGAAGTGGACTAGTGGAGTTCCACAGGGGTCAGTGGTGAGGCCACAACTATTCATGCTATTCATTAATGATTTGGATGAAAGATCTCTGGGCATTGTTGCTAAATTTGCAAATGAACACCAAGATAGGTGGAGGCACAAGTAGCATGAGGAAGGTGGGAATCTGCAGATGGACTTGGACAAGCTAAGAGAATGGGCAAAGAAGTGGCAAATGGAATACCGTGTGGGAAAGTATGAGGTTATGAATTTTGGTAGGAAGAACAGAGGCATAGACTGTTTTCTAAACGGCAAAAGGCTTTGGAAATCTGAGGACAAAGGGGCTTAAGGTTACTGTGCAGGTTCAGTTGGCAGTTCAGAAGGCAAAGGCAGTTGTAGCATTCATTTCAAGAGGTTTAAAGTACAAGAGCAGAGATATACTGTCTCTGGTCAGACTGCATTTGGACTATTGTGAGCAGTTTCTGAATACTACTTGTCCCTCCAATCATCTGCAAACTTAGCAACAATCCCCTTAGTTCCTTAGCCCAGATTATTAATGTGTAACATGAATAGTTGTGGTCCGTACATGGACCCCTGTGGAACTCCACAAGTCAGCAGTTGCCATCCTGAAACAAACTCCCTTATCTTGACTCTTTGCCTTCTACCAGTTACCTGGTCCTCTGTCAATGCCATTACAGTGCCCCAACACCATGGGCCCTGAACTTATTTAGCAGCCTTCTGTGTGACACCTTGTCAAAAGTCTTCTGGAAACCCATACAGATCATGAAATGTGAGGTGCCGTGTTTAGGTAAGGCAAATCAGGGCATCACTCATACACATAACGGAACAAAGATACCTTGGGGAGCAGGTTCATAGTTCCTTGAAAGTGGAGTCACAGGTAGACAGAGTGGTGAAGAAGGCATTTGGTATGCTTGTCTTTATTGGTCAGTGCATTGAGGAGAGGAGATAGGAAGTCATGTTGCGGCTGTACAGGAGCAACCTTTGGATTACTGCATTCAATTCTGGTCTCTCTGCTATAGGAAAGATATTGTAAAACCTGAATGAGTTCAGAAAAGATTTATAAGAATGTTGCCACGATTGGAGGGATTGAGCTATACAGAAAGGCTGAATAGTCTTGGGCTACTTTCCGAGAGCATTGGAGGCTGAATGGTGACCTCCGAGAAGTTTAGAAGACCATAGATAGGATGAATAGCCACGGTCTTTTCCCCAGGATAGGGGAGTCTAAAACTAGAGGGCATAGTTCAAGGTTAAAGATTTAAAAGGGACCTAAGGGGCAACTTTTTCATGCAGAGGATGATGCATGTATGGACTGAGCTGCCAAAGAAAGTTGTGAAGCTGGTACAATTACAACAGTTAAAAGGCGTCTGGATGGGTATGCGAATAGGAAGGGTTTAGAGGGATATACGCCAAATGCTGGTAAATTGGACTAGATTAATTTAGGATATCTGGCTGGCATGGACAAGTTGGACTGGAGGGTCTGTTTCTGTGCTGTACATCTCTATGGCTCTATAACTCGACTAAATAATATTTCCATTTCTTTCATCTTCCCGCAACTTTGTTTCTATCTTTCCTACTATTTGGCCATTAGAATACACTCAGTAATATATAGTACCTCTATTGTTTCTTCTAATTATGATAACAGAAACTTTAGTGGCTCCTGCCCTAAAATTAGCAAATTTGTTGAATTCATGTTCTTGCGATAGTGAGAGTTGAACTTGTGATCACTAAACTGTGGTACATTTAAAGTAATTTATTGGCTGGGCTGTAAAGTGCCTTCAGACTGCTAATGAAATGTAATATATATGAAACTGTATAAATGTACATGTTTTTCTTTATACTCTTTGCTTGTTATCTGCATGTACTGGAGTAAGAAATTAAGTTAAATATCCCCATCCTTTACCCCTTCCAGCTCAGGGTTGTTGAGTCAGCTGTTGTGTATTGCCCAATATTCCAGACAGACCAGGAGTTACACTTGGCCAGTGGTTTTGTTAATTGTGATGAGTTCTCAATCTCAATAACTTTGAAACAAAAATGCATAAGCATGCTGTAACTTCAAATAGTCTTGAATAATAAGCTTTAATTTCTTTATTTCCTGTCTTAATTTATAGTTTATAATTTTTATTTGAAAGATTTTTTTTATTCATTGATGGAATGTGAGCATCACTGGCTGACCAGTATTTATTGCCCATTCCTGCTTCCCCTTGAGAAGGTGGTGGTGGTGATCTGCCTTCTTGAACTGCTGCAGTCCACCTGTCTAGTCCACCAAAAAGGTCCACTTTGCCTTTTACTGTACAAAAAAAAAGGTGTTTGCTGCTTTTCTGAATGCTGTATTCTAATCCAACAACTTTCACAATCATCACATCTTGTACCAGCCCACAAATAACTAGATTTATTGAATTTCCAGCTCTTCATGCCATTAATAACTGTGAAATAAACATTGAACAGTTTTTCTTTTAAGTCAGTTCTGCACCAGATTCAGTAGTCAAAATGAGGCCACAGATGTTTGTTGTTATTTATGTTGAAATAATATACACCTTCAGATAAGGAAAAAGGGCATTGTTAAATACAAATAGCTAAATGTTATTGTTTGAGGTGCATCACTCAGCTGTTTGCTTTGTTTAAATGTTTTTTGTGGTTTTCCATACTACTAGTATACATTGAACATCATGCATTTGCCTTTTTAGCTGAGACAATAAACCAAGGTATTGTCTGCCATCTGAGGTAAATGTTAAAAAAAAAGGCCATGCACCCATTTCAGATAAGAGCCAAAGCATTTCCCTGTGTCCTGACCCTCACCAACATCATTTTAAAGAAGAATCTGGTCATTATTATAATGCTGTTTGAGGCTTTTATGGAAACTAGATGTCCATATACTACATAATTATCTGTAAAGTATTTTGGGATATGCCGAAAAGGTGAAAGGTTCTACATAAATCCACATTTGTACATTATTTATATGTCAGATATTCACCACAGATACCTCAGTCCAGTGATTATTAGTGTAAGCAAACCTTTAAAAGCATTAGGTGTTATTAATTGCCATTTCATTGTCTCTGGCACTAAAAATTCAAACGTGGAGCCTCATTCCTTCAAGTTTAATTGTTGATGTTTTAAACATCCTTCCTCTCTTTATTTTTCTTTCTGCACCAGATTTGACATTGATTTCACTGATTCTAACTTACAGTACCTTCTTGGTCTTTATGCTGTTAATTTCATAATTCTTCAAATTGATTAAAGGGGTTTACAGTGCTTGTTTTATTCATTCACATCCCACATGCCCTCTCCTGGACAGTGTCACATTATTGAAATCCTGCACTTCCAGCAACTTGTAGTGCAAAATATCACTGCTTTGAAGCCAATTCATTTTTGATATGTTGAAGACTTGCGTTTTTAAGGATTGTGGAAAAAGAGGTCATGTCGGGTTTTGAAGAGATAAACAGATTGATTCCCTTGAAAGAGATCAGTGAAAGGTCATTATGACCTGGAACAATGACTAAATGGGATGTTTAATGGCAGGTGATATTTTTTAATGTGTAAAGCACTTACGTATTCTCGTTTCTGAACAGGATGATACAGATGAAAGACCTACATCTGCCACCAAACAACGTTTGAGATGTATGATAGTGCATCAAACGAGTCGTAAAGCAAGCCTCCTTGAGCAAGTTTTAAGTCAAAAGAGATTGGTGAGACAGGAATTATTTGATTCTTTTATTTTGAGGAAAATATATGTTGTATTTTTTAAGTGATAAATCCTTGTCATACCACTCTGTTCAAATATGATTCAGTTTTTTTTCCATTTATGGAAGATACTGTTCAGTACATTCTGTATATGCCACAGTTGCTGATCTATTGCGGTTGGGTGAACCCAGTCTGTAAAGTCCAATCAGTAATAAATGCTTGAAATTGTGAGTTTTACCACCACAAATTTAAAGACGAACTGATGTGAACTCCGTGGAAAATTGAATATGCTCCCGTTGAGCAGGATAGTTGAATTTTTACAAGGACTCTCCTATTTGTCTGCTGAAACTTTAGCAGTACAGCCTCAGAACCAGAATCACATACCACACCCTCCGGCAAAAGACAAAGCTGGAACATTTGTATCTAATTTCAGCCAGAAATGCTGAGTCAGTGATCAGTCTCAGCCTCCTTCTGAAGTCCCAGCTATGTTCTTCAGCTATGTTTCAATCATGTGATTTGAAGACTTGGGTCTAGGCAATGTATTCTGTAAAAGTTATGGGCCCTGGCAAAAGTGCTTGAAGTTCTGTGGTCCAGAACTTCCTGTGCCTCAAGCTAATCTGTTTCAGTACAGCAACAACACTAGCGTCTATCTGGCAATGTGGAAAATTGCTCAGGAAAGTCTTGTACTCAAAAAAAAAGGACAAATCATCCAATTACCTAACATTAGTCTGTTCTCACTTATCAGCAACATTGTGCAAAGTGCCATTGACAATGCAATCAAGCTGCACTTGTAAAGAAATAATCTGGTTTTTGATGCTCAGTTTAGTTTCTACTAAAGCTACATAGCTCCTGAAACACTGAAGGTGAGGTGAGAGTGACTGCTTAACATCAAGTCAGCATTTGACTGGGCATGGCATTAAGGAGCCCTACCAAGATTGAACTCAATGGAAATCAGAGGGCAAGCTTTTCACTGGTTGGAGTTGTACCCAGTTTATATGCTTAATAAGCATAGCAAATACAGACAGACCGTTTTACCTTGGTAATGCAAATGCTTTCAGAAACTATCATCTGGAACAAAATCATCACTTAACTAACAGGCAGGTCTATATTTATAAATGTACGGACATCTTCTAGAGCTGATAATTGGCAAGTAACATTCGCACAAGGAGAAAGTGAGGTCTGCAGATGCTGGAGATCAGAGCTGGAAATGTGTTGCTGGAAAAGCGCAGCAGGTCAGGCAGCATCCAGGGAACAGGAGAATCGACGTTTCGGGCATAAGCCCTTCTTCAGGAATGATTCCTGAAGAAGGGCTTATGCCCGAAACGTTGATTCTCCTGTTCCCTGGATGCTGCCTGACCTGCTGCGCTTTTCCAGCAACACATTTCCAACATTCGCACAACACAAGTACAAGGCAATAACCATCTCCAATGAGAAATGTTGCAGCAGTGTGTCTCATTTACGTACTGCTCTGCAACAACTTACCAAGGCTGTTTTGATAGCATCATCCAATCCTGTGATCTCTACCAGTTGGAAGGATAAGGACAGCAGATATATGGGAACACCACCAGCATCTGCAAATTCCCTCCAAGCATCCTGACTTGAAACTGTTTCAATATTCTTTAATTAGGAATGAGTGAAAATCTTGGCACTCCTTAACAGCACTGCCAATGTATCTCCACCATATTGATTGCAATGATTCAAGAGTGCAGTTCATCAGCCTCTCCAGGGAATGACAATAAATGTTGGCCTAGTCAGCAGTGCCCACATAACAAGAATGAATAAAATTTAAAAATAACTATTTATTTCTGATGTGGAAGTCTAACTGCGAACAAAAGACTGTCCATTCTAATGCACACGTTCTAATGGGATGGTTATTGTATCAAATCAGGCTGCTCTGTTCTCAAGCTCACCTTGAAAGGAGTTGGACACCTCGTTTTTTTATGCTTGCCTTTTGTTGATGCAATGTAAGGCTAAACTGGCTAAGTACATAAGAGAGAAAGAAATAGAAAGAAATGTTACAGTGCAATGAAATAATGTGGCAGGTTTGTATAATGTATGGAAAGCTACACTGTTCCATTGAATGGCCTGTGCTGCTAATTCTTTAAATATATTGTGCACATTACTGGATCAAAAATACTGTTCTAGATGTTTTGGATAGTTTATCCATGAAACTTGTTTTAAGAGTCCATTTGCCATGATAATCAGTCAGTTAGTAAAGAAACAGATATGTCACAATGTATGTATGTTTGTAGGCTGTGTCCCAGCACTGCTTTGATTTGTTTCTTTTAAACAAAAATAATTTTGCTTTCAGAAATGCTACGGAGTACCCAGTTTGAAGAGTTCAATCAGAAATGTGGCTGAAACACTAACATTTAGTTTCTATTTGTGGTCTTCAAGCTTAGCTTTCTGTTGTGAGCATGGGAGGAGAATTTGTTTTTTGCTGTGAAATATAGAATGGGAAGTTTGCAGAACAAAAATTCTAGTTGAATTTAAAAATTTGTAATAGAGTACAAAAAAAACTTCTATTGCAATAGTATTTGATAATATTTGATGAGTAATGCAATTATATTTATTTTTAGTCATTATTGAGAAGTCCAGAAGTTGTCCAGTTTCTACAACAGCAGCAACGATTGCTGAGCAACCAGGCCCTTGCTCAAAGGCAGCAGTTTCCAGAATCACCAATGTGATGCTTTCTTTGCAAATAGGATGGTAATGTACAGGAGGATGATGCTAATGAAACCTCTGTAAGTCACTGAAGGTTTTCAGCTGCTTTACTTCATTACTGTGAGAACAGAGTTTTCTAACACCATTTTGAAAAAAAAATTAAGTGTGATGATTGTGATATTACCATATGAAAGACTTTTTCTGTATTAAAGGTATACTTGGATATTTTGAATATTCCTGATTGGTAATTTGACCCTCGATGATGATTGTGCAAATGAGGTTGAGGGAATGATGGTATAAAATGGAGCAGTTTACTATTACAGGACCTAGTCTTGTCACTGAACATTTTCAAATTAGATACAGCAGCTGAGTGCAAAATAAAGCGCTGTTGCCCCTGCGCCATCAATGTACATCAGCCTAAACAAAAACTATCATTTACGTAATGTTGTATGTGAAGTCATCTGAGGAAGTATTGTGGTGGAGGTAGAAAATGTAGTGAATCCTGACTAAGCAAAAATGAGAAAAGTTGGAATAGCAAGTAGATTTTAAAAGAAGAGTCTATATGGCTTCTGAAAGCAGAAGGGTGTGGAAGGATTTCAAGAGTACCTTTATTGTTTGATACTGTATAATGGAAAGTCTGTGGAGTTTGTAAGGATATGTAAAGGTTGTAATGTTACAGAAAAGCACTGCTATAGTTTGTGTCTTAAAGCAAATTGCAATCTGAGCTGATTTCTGCTGTTCAGAATTTAAGGTTTGAACTATTCATTTTTTTTCTATGTGTTCAAGGGAACGTGGGCATTGCTGGCTAGACCAGGTTTTTGTACAAATTGTAGGGAGGAGGGACTTGGGGGAGGGGTGTCTTCTGTGCAGAGGAGATGACCTGGGGGGTGCAGTGAGAGAGGGACTCACTGAAATCTTTGTAGAGGGAGGAAGAGAGCTTCTTCAAGGAAGGCATCCTTGTAAGAGGATTCGCAGTAGGTTGAAATCTTTGAGGAGAAAGTGAGGACTGCAGATGCTGGAGATCAGAGCCAGCAACACATTTTCAGCTCTGATCTCCAGCATCTGCCGTCCTCACTTTCTCCTCAAAGATTTCAACCTACTGCGAATCCTCTTACAAGGATACCTTCCTTGAAGAAGCTCTCTTCCTCCCTCTACAAAGATTTCAGTGAGTCCCTCTCTCACTGCACCCCCCAGGTCATCTCCTCTGCACAGAAGACGCCCCTCCCCCAAGTCCCTCCTCCCTACCTTTTATCTTAGCCTGCTGGACAAACTTTCCTCATTCCTGAAGAAGGGCTTATGCCCGAAACGTCGATTCTCCTGTTCCCTGGATGCTGCCTGACCTGCTGTGCTTTTCCAGCAACACATTTTCAGTTTTGTACAAATTGCCCTGAAGATAGTGATGAATTGTCATTTTGAACTACTTAGTCCTTGATGTGTAGGAAGTACTGTTAGGAAGGGAGTTCCAAAATTTTGACCCAGTGAAGGAATAACAATATGGTTCCAAATCAAGGTGGTGAGTGGCTAAGAGGGGAATGACCATGTGGTGGTGTTCCTCAATATTTGTTCTTCTCCTTCTAAGTGATGGAGGTTGTGCTGTCATCTTACAAATCCTACGGATGTACATTCCCTCCACACTCTTATTTTCAATTAACAAAGGTAAAGTTGGCTGCAGGCACTACATGTATAATCACAATGCAGACATTGTAGGAACAATGCTCTGCAGGATTAAAATTTTTCTTCATCATCCTCTCAATTTTTCAGCAGGTTCTTCCTCTTTTGCCTTCACATAGCCAGCCTTCCATTGTTATAAATAAATAATTATGGCATCCAAATAGAATACAAATGCTGTTTTACAGATGCAAGCATGATTTTTAATTCCCAGACGCCTTGCAGATATTAAACACTGCAGTCAACTGTTACATTCATTCAGTTTGAAATTGGAAATGATTAGGTTAGAGGACATTTGAATTTCTAGAAATGTATGTTTACTAGATTATTAAATGTGTTAAATATCTTCAAAAGTGATTTTGTTTGAAGATCTAAAAGGTGAATTTTAATTACAATGTATTAAGCCTGGTCTTTAACAAATTTTGGAATATTGATTTTCAAATAAAGTATGGATATGTAGCTTTTCATTTCTAGTTTCTTTGTTAACTTCAAAGAAATAGGTTCTGACATTTTAATACTACCCTCTGGTTGTGTTGATGAGAAACTCCACTGTTAATCTGTGATTCTTAAATTGTACTCCAGCCAGGGAAGCCTGGGAAGAATCATTATTCTGCAGACCTTAAGGCAGTCTATGTGATTAGCATAAAAATTTAGACATCATTGTGCCGTTTGTTCACAGTAAGACATAAGCCACAATGTTTCTTCGCTGGAGTCTAATTATCTGCCCAGCCCCAATACAAACACACCCACATCTTGTACAACAGTATATCACTACTGATTAATAAGATATTACTTAAGACGGTATATGAATGCAATCACCAAGCTCAATACTGTCTTATGGATTCTGGAGAGGATTCAGTAGTGGAGAGTTGTGATATTATTTTATTCCCTCTCTCATTACTATCATTTGTAGAGTCCTGGTATCTGAATGTGATGAATTAGTTTGCCAAATCTAGGAATTTTCAGGTCTGCACAAATTGGTAACATAACCTAACTGCCTAACAATGGGATCAATTTTTCAGAGAGTATTGGAAACAATTGTTTTTAATAACTAAAATAAAATAAAGAAATGCAGATGCTGGAGATCTGAAACAAAAACAGAAATTGCTGCATAAACTCAGCAGGTCTGGCAGCATCTCTGGAGCAGAAAAAAAGCAGAGCCAACATTTTGAGTCTGGTGACTTTTCATCAGAACTTCTGATATATACATATTCTCATCCAAACATCGGCTCCTATTAAACATTCTTCAAGAAAAGGGCATGAAAGAATTCAGGAGCAGACTTGGTCTATATCTGAGGGACTGTAGCCATTTGCGGATTGCATCCAACAGTAATACTGACACAAGGTGATCCTCATTGTTCATGAGTCAAAACGTGTGGTGCTGGAAAAGCACAGCCGGTCAGGCAGTATCCGAGGAGCAGGAGAGTTGAAGTTTCGAACATAAGCTCTTCATCAGGAATGGGGAGTGGGAAGGGGTCTGAGAGATAAATGGAAGTGGGGTGGGGCTGGGAGGAAGGTAACTAGGAATGCGATACGTGGATGACGATGGGGGGTGATGGTGATAGGTTGGAGTGGACGGTAGAGCGAATAGGTGGGAAATAAGATGGACAGGTAGGACAGTTCAAGAGGGCGGTGTGCTGGGGTGGAGTGTTAGGTCCCGGATAAGGTGGGTAGAGGG
The DNA here is from genome assembly GCF_004010195.1 of Chiloscyllium plagiosum. Classification (NCBI taxonomy): domain Eukaryota; kingdom Metazoa; phylum Chordata; class Chondrichthyes; order Orectolobiformes; family Hemiscylliidae; genus Chiloscyllium; species Chiloscyllium plagiosum. The sequence continues at coordinate 90,108,312 of NC_057715.1, forward strand.
GAAATCAGGAAACTGGTAAAATCAACATTGATCCCATGTGGTTGGAGGGTCCCGATGCAGAAGATGAGGTGTTCTTTCTCCAGGCATTGGGTGGCTAGAATTTGACAGTGGACGAGGCCCAGGGCTTGCATGGCCTTGGCGGAGTGGGAGGGGAAGTTGAAGTGTTCGGCCTGAGGGTAGTGGGGTTGATTGGTGCCTGTGTCCTGGAGATGTTCTAGGAGCGAGGCTCTAAAATCTTGTGTTTTCAAATAAACCTATTGGTCTATAACCCAGTATTGTGTGATTTCTTTTTACATTATGAAGAAGCCAGAGGACCACCTTGGTTCAATGATGAGTGTCAGGAAGCAAGGTAGGGGTAGCACTATGCATACCTAAATGAAAGCTGCTAACCTGGTGAAGTAATGATACAGGATCACATGCATGCAAAAGAGCAGAAGCACTAAGCTTTGGACAGAGCTATGAATCTTGCAAGTAATAGATCATATCAAAGCTTCACATTCCTACCGTAATCAGTTGTGAATAATATGAATGCAAACAATTAATGGAAGGAGATGGAGCCTGAGGACTGTCTCCATCCCCATTGGGGATGCCCAGCTCATCAGTGCAAAAGATTGTGTCTTGGGCAAACAAGCTGCAAAAGCATACATGGAACAAGGACCAAGAGTAGGTCACTTGGCTCCTCAAGTCTGCTCTGCCATTCAATAAGAACTTAGCTGATCTGACCTTAACTTCAACTCTTAAGTTTCTGCATATCCCTGATAATCTTTTATTCTCTTGGTAATCACAAATCTATACTTCTGCCTTCAAAATATTTAAAACTTTTGCATTCACTGCCTTTTCAGAAAGGAAATTCCAAAGATTCTCAACCCTCAGAGAAAAACATTTCCTCATCTCTGTCTTAAATGGGCTATTCCTTTTTTAAATGGTGACCCCTAGTTCTAGATTCTCTCACAAGTGGAAAAAACATCCTTTCAACATTCACTTAGTCAGGTCCTCTCAGGATCTTGCATATAGTCACCTCTGACTCTTCCAGAGTTCCAGAAGATGCAAGCCTAGCCTGTATCGCCTTTTCACATAAGGCACTCCACTCATTCCAGGTATTAAATTGTCTCTGTACGGCTTACAACATATTAATATCCTTCCATAAGTACAGTGAACAGTACTGTTTACAATATTCCAGATGCGGTTTCATGAGCTGTTAGATTGAGTTGCTGTAATGTACAGGATTATATTTTAAAAACATCAAATTGGTATTTCAAGTTGTTACATAATTTAATACTTAAATCTAATTCATTCAGAATTCTCTTTTTTTAAATTGCAACTTGTAATAAATATATGAACAGGTGAGTACCTATCATCTGTATTTTTTTTCTTTCTCAGCTGTTTCTAACAAGGTTAAGATATGTGCATTTAAATGTACCCTGAGGAATAATTGTAATCACCAACAATAAGACAAAACATCTCTCGATTTTCCATGGTCAACTAATTTAACAAAAGTTGCTTGTATTTCATATGGAAAATTGCTAGACCATAATTGACAGAACACCATATTAGATATGAAGGTTAACAAGCCAAATGTAACCATGCAATAATTTAAAAGAAATGGCCCATATAAAACTAGGAAAAACCCATATACATCTTACGCATTAGTTTTAACTTGCCAGTTTTATATTTTACGATCAAGAGAGTTAATAAAGAGCCATACTAAGAGACTGAAGATATGGGATTGTGAGGTGAACCCATCTGTGTTAAAACTTTATCCAGCCATTGTAAGGGTCCATGCAGATGAATCTCTATCCAGCAGGGAGTGCTTGTAACGTCTTGACGATGGTACTCTGCTCCCCATCCCTGAAATGATTAAAAAGAAGTCAGTTTTATATGAGTAGATTTCCTTTTGTGTTTTATCTATTTAAATTTCATTTTTATAATGTTTAGTTATTTTGATACTTTTTAGGTTTTCAAAGCCATGCAACATTTCTTCATAATGACGACAGGCAGGCAGGCTTTTATGAGGTTCCTGAAAATGGTTCTCCAAAAGCAATCAAATGGAAGCATGAAAATTATTTACATGGGGAATCACTGGGAAATTATTGATCTTCAATTCCACAAGACTGACCACATGTGGAACTTAAGTACTAGCTTATGCCAAATGCTCTATTCAGAGTTCACAAATAAATTGCATGACAGTCAAATTGCATGAAAACAGACCCTTTGATCCAACTCGTCTACTCCAACCAGTTCCTAAACTAAATCAGTCCCATTTGCCAGTCTTTGGCCCATATCCCTCTAAAACTTTCCTTTTCATGTATCCATCCAGATGCCTTTAAATGTTATAATTGTGCCAGCCTCCAACACCACCCTCTATATGAAAAAGTTGTCACTCGGGTCCCTTTTAAATCTTTCTGCTTCACCTTAAATCTAAGTCGTCTAGTTTTGTAAATCCCTACCCTAGGTAAAAGACCTTGGCTATTCACCCTATCCATGCCCATTACAATTTTATATACCCCTATAAGGTCACCCCTGAACCTCCGATGCTCCAGGGAAAAAGTCCCAGTTTATTCAGCCTCTCCCTTTAGCTCAAACCCTACAATCCTGGCAACATCCTTATAAATCTTTTCTGAATCCTTTCAAGCTTAACAACTTATTTCCGATAGTAGGGAGACCAGAATTAAACACAATATTCTAAAAGTGGTCTCACCATTGTCCTGTACAGCCGCAACATGACATGCGATCTCTTGTACTCAATGCACTGACCACCAAAGGTAAGCATACCAAATGCCTTCTTCACCACCTTGCCCTACATATGCCTCCACTTTTAAGGAACAGTGTACTTAGGTGTCTTTGTTCTGCAACACTCCTCAGGCCCCACCATTAAGTGTACAAGTGCTACCCTGCTTTGCCTTAGCAAAATGCGACACCTCAGATTTATCTAACACCTTGACTATTGGTTTTGCTTTATGCTGTTATGGTCAATTGTGATCTGCATTTTCTTATCTTTGCTGCTGCTTTTGGTAGTATAGCCATCTGCTTATAACATTAGAAGCCATACTACTCATTGACCACTTTCTTTGCAGCTTGTCTTGGCATAATCACTTAGTTCTGTTCTACTTACTCATGTCAATTTACTTTCAGAGATAAGCTCTGATGTTTTTCCTTGGTCTCTGCATTGAATGGCATAGCCCTTAATGATTTCAGCCTCCATCTCAACTCAACTCACCCTAATCTGTGTTCACTGCTCTCCATTTACCTCCAACTCTACAAACTTGCCGATCCACATTCAGGGCCACTCCTTCAATCTTGCAATTTCATGTTTATTCCGTTCATACAAAACAACAACATCAAAAAGTCTGATCCCTTCCTTGTAATCCACAAACTCCCTTTGGATGGTAGGATCCCATTCCATCCCTCTTTTAAATGCATTTCTTTCTGTATTCAACCTACCTCACTCACTTACAATGAGACTTTCAAACTTCTAGCTGTCTAGCCTTTCTCCTCTATTTCTCACGGCTGCAGCTACCTATCTGCTCCATTACATTCTTCTCTTTACTGTTGATGCCTCACTCCTAGTAAAACCATTATATTCTCCAATTCTACTTGTCCCTGACAAAATACCTATCACATTCTCTTAACCAAGCAATGCAGGTAAGAATTTCTACAGCATACAGTTTGTTACACTCATTATTTCCAGGTCTGGCTTGATCACATTAAGCAGCATTAAGACCAGCTCATCTTGAATGCAACTGCTTAATACTTCTGGAATCATAGAATTCCTAAAGTGCTGATAGAGGCCATATGGCCCATTCTGCACAGACTATCCAAAGAACATCCCACCCTATCCCCATAACTCCACATTTACCATCGTTACCCTACCTGGATGAATATGCTTGAATTCTGGATCAGTGGTGCTGGAAGAGCACAGCAGTTCAGGCAGCATCCGACGAGCAGCAAAATCCAATATGCCTGAACACTATGGGGTAATTTAACATGATCAATCCACCTAGCCTGCACATCTTTGGACTGTGGGAGGAATCCAGAGCACATGACTGAAACCCATACAGACACGGGGAGAACATGTAAACTCCACACAGTTTTCCAAGGCTGGAATCAAACTTAGTCCTTGGCACTGTGAGGCAGCAGTGTCACCAGGCCACCCATGAAAAAGCAAGTCTTGCCTCTTCCTTACCTTCTCGAGCCTCACCTCCATTAAATGAAACAAATTGTAAGCTGCCTTCATCTCGATCTTACTCACAATTTGTTCAACTGTCAGTACCAGAAAGCTGAGGTTCCTCTTCTACCCCATCCTCAATCTTTCTGTAGTTTGTCTTCTGTCTTGCCTCAAGCTCATTTTCTCCATGAGATCCATCTCCTTTTTCATCTTATTGATCTTCCTAAGCCTAAAGTGCTGAATAAAAACTTTGCTACCTGGATCCCTATTTAAAGGATTCAGCACCTTCCACAAATGTACTCCACTCTGCTGCTGGCTCGATATGTTCAAATTCAGAATGAAGTGTGACTGCTTGCCAATTTACTCCTCTCCTACCACTGCAGCAGCCTCAAAATGATGGACTGAAAATGGACATTGCTTCAGGCAGTCATCCATTAGTTTGTTTGGGATGGGGGTGAATGGGAGTTGCATGTGAGTGAAATCCAAAAATCTACTCTTCTGTTAGTTTGGTTTATTAAAATAAGCTACTGTTAAGTCTAGAAGATCTAATGTCCTAAGATACATAGCAACCTCTGAATGAGGATTAACAAGTTATATACAAATTCCCATTTTATATAATTAATAGTTGCAATCCACCATTCAGCTTCTATTCCCCAAGCATGTTGTGGTTCTGTTCGCCGAGCTGGGAATTTGTGTTGCAGATGTTTCGTCCCCTGTCGAGGTGACATCCTCAGTGCTTGGGAGCCTCCTGAGAAGCGCTCCTGAGAAGGCATTTATAGTGGTTTGTCTAATGCCGGAGGAAATATCACGGAAGTGCTTCACAGGAGGCTCCCAAGCACTGAGGATGTCACCTAGACAGGGGACAAAACATCTGCAACACAAATTCCCAGCTCGGCAAACAGAACCACAACAATGAGCACCCGAGCTACAGATCTTCTCACAAACTTTGAATTTCCCAAGCATGTTAAACAATGACTATATACTTATCTTTTCTTAAATAATAGAGCTGCTAGTGAGCAAAAATTAAAATCCACAAAACAGATTAAAAACCACTAATTGTTACTTACAGCTATTCTTTCTGAAAACCAAGCTAAATGGCATCAATGGAAAAATTTTTTTAATGGCATGAATTCCATAGTGTATTAACAGCAGTTAACAACGCAACCAACATTTTGGATATCATCAACCATGCATAATTTTTAAAAACCATCGCTCTATAATAACGATTAGGTACTTACTTTCACAAAGCTCATGCGGATTGTACACATTTTTGTCAATTCATAGACCACCTCAAATCCATGATTTACAGATTGCGCTAGAAGCTGGGCAAAGAGCTGATTATTGAATATCTTGAGGCTACAACCACTAGGAATCTTGCAAACAGTAGTTGGATGAAAGCCATGTTGATAGTTGCAGTTGCGACTCTGGACAAAGATACTGCTTTCACTCAAGCATTCGGCGTAAACCTCACCACCAACATAATACAGGTGAACACCTGGAAGATTTTTTTCATAAATTGTTTATTACATCTGTTTGCATAAGAATCTTTCTTTCAAAAATGAATTCTAAGAGAACTCCAAAAACATGGTTTTTACTACGTGATTTGTTTTAAGAGTATAGAGCTACAGTTTATCTAACTCTCTGAACTTTCAGACAATCAGGATAATAGATCAAAAACCATAATAATAAGCCTATTGATAACTTTTCCCTAATACCATCTGCTCTTATATACACACTGTTTAGAAAGCAGTGGTAACAATTTCCACTCTATTCTAGAGGCTGAATTACATATGGTAGAGTATTGTCACAACAAAGCATGCAATAATTCAGGAACACCTAACACTATCTTTTCAGGACATCTAGGAATTTTCATTGAATGCACACCGATCAGCTGTGTCTGCATTCTGGTTAAAGGATGAGTAACAATTTGCAATTTATAATGCAAACAAGAATTGAAAATGGAAAAATGTACCCTTAATTTTAAAGGCTGAATAAAGCAGCCCTGCTTTCTAACTATCTATGATATCCACCAGTTGCCAACATATGAACGCACTATACCACGAAGCTGTCCCACTGTATTTGCAATTCTACAGCTAACCCTTAGAGCAATATATACTTGAGAATCAAATCCCTTAATTAAAAGTTTATTTTTCCAGTGAATTTATGTGGTTCTATTTTATGTGTTATATTCTGCTTATATTTCTAGTCAAGTTATATGGTGGAATTTATAGTTTAAACTGAACTACCTGGTGGACATTAGGAATCCAATAGATTTATTTGAGGAGGAACAATGAATTCTCCCAGTATGTTCCTCAATCACCATTACCAAGTACATTCATGTCATTGTTGTTTGTGAGGAGTACCTTTTTGTATAATGGAAGCTACATCCACTTCCATAGTAACAGTCATTACAGTTGAAAGCAATTCATTTTATGTGATGTGCACTGGTACAGCTTGAAACACTGCTTCTAACTGCATAGTTAAGTGTGCTGCATTCTTGTGTGTCATCCAAGGCACACATTGTCAGACCAAGTTGTTATGAAGTTAGGATGAGAATTCGTTAGCACTATTTTTCATAACTTGCCCATATTTCTCAATCCTTTTTTACACTCTCCCTGACGAATGCCTGCTGTGATCAAGTTGGTTTTGGAAAGAGTAAGTACATTTCTCAGGAGATTTGAAGAGAAAAATCCAAAAAGACTAAGAAAATTCTAGTGTTTAACAACAAATAGCCTTTTAAAGACAAAAAGCATTTATTTATGGACCTGACCTTTTCCAATGTGCCGCCTGGTGTTTTCAATTGTAGAATTTCGATTTACATTTGACAGAAGCCCAAGGCAGAACCTGTTCTTATTATTGGAGGGGTCTGTGAATCCATCAACCAGTAAACTTGTTGCTGATGCATGGAAAGCCTCTCCAACTCTATTGTTTAGTTCATAATAGACGATGGAGCACCAGTGATCTGGCTCTTCATAGCAGACAGGTTGCAAATCTGAAAGGAAATCAATTGACAGGGTTTGACGTATCTCCAGGATCGTCTCATCTGTACTTATCAACATTACAGTAATACAAAATTGTAGTAAAAATAAACATTCTTTGTGAGTGTAAATTAGTATTGTAGCTAGAGACATTTGTGATTGCAATTTTCATTGTCGGATTTATATTTTATTCAAATAGTTTAACAGGATTTTGCCATTGTTTCTAACCCTAGAAGCTGTTGTCCCCAACAGAAATCCAATAGAGGTCTGGAAGAAGTTATCAGGCAAAAGGGAACAGCAGAACAACAGGGCAACATATTTGTATGAATATAATATTAGCAGAGAATAGGCATAAACAGATCATTCTTGGGTCAACAGGGTGTAAATGGGTGGTGTGCCACAAGAATCAGTATACTGGCCTCAACCTGTTATTGTTTACATCAATGATTTGGATGAAGGGACCAAATGCATGGTTGCTAAATTTGCAGATGATAAAAGGACAGATAGGAAAGTATCTTGTAAAGAGGACACGAAGATTCTGCAAAAGAATTTGGATAAGTCAGGGTGCAAATAAAGGTAGATAAAGTGTAACTTGGGAAAAAGTGTATTTGTTCTCTTTGGCAGGAAGAATCGAAAGGCAGTATAAAGGTAAATTATAGAATTCAGAGATACAGAGGGATCTGGTGGTCCAGTTCACAAATCACAACATGTTAATGTGCAAATACAGCAGTGATTAGAACGACATATGAAATGTTGTTGTTTATTGCAAGGGGAATGACATATGAAATTAGGGGTGCTTTGCTATTGTTGTAAACAATGTTGGTGAGATCACATCCAGTCTACTGTGTACAGTTTTAGTCTTATTTAAGAAAGGATTTACACGTGCTAGTTTAGGGGAAGTCCATTTGATTTATATTGTGAAATATTAATTTATAAGAATAAAGTTGCACAGGCTGGGGCTGCATCCATTGGAGTTTAGAAGAATGAGAGGTCATATAATTTAAACATTTGAGATCCTGAGTGTACTTAATAGGGTGGTTGCTGAAAGGATATTAATAATAGCTTCAGTTTTTTTTGTCAGTCAGGATCCCAACACTCTTTTACTTTACATGTACATTATTTTCTTTTGATACAAGTACAGTTCTTTCCTGGATTTTGATACCCATGCGAAGCACTATACATTCAATTTGATCTAACATCTATTTGCCCAATCCGTAAAGGTATTTAAATTCCCCTGTAACCTATTCTGCTCAGCTTTGGAGTCTACCATCCTGTCAGTCATGTAATATATGTACATTTAGCCACTCTATTAATGATTTGCAGCAGAAACTCATGAACATAACTGATGATGACCCCTGTATCACCATCTTGTGGCAGAGGTTGGAACTAGGTGATATCTTTCGAAAATAAGGATCACCCAATTAAAGCAGAGTTGACAATGTTTTCTCTCACAGTGTTTACGAGACTTTGGATAGCTCTTCCTCAGGGATCAGTGAGAGGGCACAGGTAGTTAGAATTTCATACAACAAGAGAATCAATGATTAACGGGGTGGGGAGCTTGGAATATGGAGTTGATGCCGCAATCAGATCAGCCAAGATTATATTGAATCGTGGAACAGGCTAGGAGTGGTCAAAGGACCTGCACATATTCCTAAATCATATGTTTTTACAGCACAATCATCAGTTGTTGCACTTTCAATTTGCATCAGTCACAGTTCCTGTCAGATAAATTCTCCAAATTTCTCCTTCGTTGTGCGAATGCACTAATTTTTATGGTTTATATCATGACAACAGCCTTTCAATACAGTACTCTAGCAGCCACCTTTCATGTATTGCCCAAAATAATGGCCGAGAAGCATGGAGAGGTACACAATTCTGTAAAATTGTCTTTAATGTGATAATGAGCAGACACTCTGTTTGATGTCTCCCTTTCCTAACAAGCCTGGGAATTTGGACATTGCTGTAATTTCAATGCCTCCTTGGCTGAAATGAATAAAGATACTTGATCAAAACTAAGTGAAATTTTCTACTCCCTTGAGCAGGGAGTGTTAGTGAGAAAGCTGGACAAATACAGAGAGAATAGAAGAATCAGAACCTCAAAGATTTTACGATTTTTCCCTTAGGGAAAATGACATTAGCAACTCTGCAGGTGCTATCCCTGTAGTTGCATGAGGGGTGGTTCTATGACCAAATAGGAACTGGGACAGTTTGGTATCCAGTGAAGCTGTAAGCTGTTTTTATAAGCTTGCCTTCACAGTTTGGACAGCTCTTTCTGCCAGACCATTAGAGGATGGATGGTGTGTAGCTTAAACGTTGAATGGCATTCAATTTTAGGAAATACCCAAATTCCCTGTTGGCAAACGATGGCCTGCTATCCGTCAACAACACTTCCAGGAGTTCTTGTCTTGCAAAACATTTGTGGAGTTTTTTGATCGTTGGCCCTGTGTTTGACGAATGAACTCTATGCACTTCCACTCTGAGTGATGACTAAGAACATTGAGCCTGTGAAAGAACCTGCATAGTCGATGTGTAACTGAGTCCAGGATTTACCCGACCACTCCCATGAGTGTGGGGGAGCTGCTGGCAGTAATTTCTGTCCTTGTTCACACTCTGGGCACTGCCCCACCAATGTGGCTATGTCAGCGTTCACTTCTGAGCACCAGACATAACTTGTCGCAAACATCTTCATGTTGGAAACCCCTTAATGACCCTGGTGGAGTTCAGCCAGTATCTGACAGTGACCTTTGCTTGGGACAATCACTTTTGCTCCCTATAATAATATGCCATCCTCTACTGTGATCTGGTCTCTCTGGGTCCAAAAAGGTTTGAACAAGAATAAAAATTACTGCCAGCAGCTCCCCTACATTCATGGGAATGGGTGGGTAAACCCTGGATTTAGTTACACCTCGACTACGCAGGTCATTTCATGGGCTCAAAGTTCTTCGTCATTGTGGGCCAAGAAGGTTTCAATTCTGGTTCAGATGGCCCTTTGGTTTCACCCATCATCACCAGCTGTTTCAGTTTTGCCAAGACCAGATCTTTCTCCATCCAAAGTGTGATATTGTCAGCTGTGACTGGTTGTGTGTGCAGGAAGTTTTAAAACTATTACTGACTCTTCCAATGGTGGTACCAGTGGCATCATGTCTGCCAGTGAGAGATGGCTCAATACATCCACATTCGCTACTTGGCCTCCTGGACAGTGTTCCAACTTGTAATTATATGCAGTTAGTATGACAGCCCACCACTGAATTTGGCCTGAAGTTATAGGTGGCACTGTCTTGTTCTCTAAGTAGACCTAGCTGGGATTTGTGCTCCATTTTTATGACAAATTTACACTAGTGAAACTATTTACAGCATTTCCTGATTCTAAATATGACTGCCAAACATTCATTCTCTATTCTGCCATATATATGCTCTGCATTAACCAATGTCCTGGATGTATACACTATTGGGCATTCCATTGGGCCACCTATGAGCTAATACCACCTGATGCCGAATGGGGAGGAATCGCATATCAATACCAGAATTCGCTAGGGTTCATACTATGCCAAGACCTCAGAGGATGATAGCTGTTTCTTCATCTCCCTGAAAGTTGTAGCTTCAATTTATGACCATGTCCAAGGCTTTTTTAAGACTTGATGCAAAGGTGCCAGGATGGAAACCAGGTTATGTAAGAACTTTCCTTAGTTTCACCAGCCCAAGGAAAGATCTAAGCTCCTGTACAGATGTGGGAGCCAAGGCAGCTTTGATCACCCTCACTTCATCTTCCAATGGGTATAACCTTGTCTTGTTTACTCTGTAGCCCAAGTAAGTCACTTGGGGTGCCTGGAACACACACTTTTCCCTTCTAAAGCATACATCCACCAGGGAGACACGTCTAAGGACTATCCAAGTCCTCTAAATGCTCCTTATTGGCCTTCCCTGTTATTATCGCATCATCAAGAGAAATGGTGACCTGTGGCAAATCTTGCAAAATGTTTTCCATTGTCCACTGAAAAATTGCATAGGCTGATGATACCCCAAATGATAGTCTTGTATATTGGTACAAACCCCTATTAATTGTAACATAGATCTGGAAATCCTCAACTAACATGACTCTTTGCAAGTACAAATGGCTTATGTCCAGCTTCGTCAAGGACAGCCCCTCCTACCAGCTTTGTATATAAATCCTCTATGGGAGATTCTGGGTATTTATCAAGCTACAAAAAGTGGGTTAGTGTTTGTTTAAAATCTCCACAAACCGACACATCGAGTTTCACAATCAGTACGATCAACGCTGCCCATTCTGCTTTCCAGCCTCTGGATTTCTGCTTCTACTTTTGTATGTGAGGTAAATGGCACTGGGCAGGCCTTACCGAATCATGGAATTGCTACCTGGCCAACATGCAAGATGGCCTTGGCTCCTTTGACAATCCCTTGACCTTCCTGAGAAACTTCCAAGTATTTAATCAGAACTTCACTTAGGCAGTCATTTTCTAATCAAAAATGTTGAACTAATCTAAGTGAATCTTTCTGAACTAACTTCACCCCATCAAGCTTGGGCCCAAACCTTTTACTACAATCAGTGGGAACTGATCCAGCTGCTTCTCATAAAAGACCAGAACCGAAGTTGTATCCTTAATCTGTAAAGGTTCCCTGGTATAGGTTCTCAGTCTAACTGAGGTCTTGCACAAACTTAAAGGTTGGCGTCGAGAGCAAATTTTATTAAAGACTGGTTTGGCGATCACTGAAACAGCCTCAACGGTATCGACCTCCATTAGAACCAAGTGATCATTTGAAGAGATATTTATTTTGACTGGTTCTGACTTGGAGGTTGCTAAACAATTTAACTGTTCCCAATTGGATGCAGGATGTGCATTCTACTGGATACTGACCAATGAGTTTTCTTAAGCTTTGGTTGGTCCAGTGGGACTCTTTTGCCATTTTGAGTCAGCATACTGGTAACAACTACAATGGCTTGCCCACCCTAATCATGATGAAAATGTTATCCATTTGGCCAAGGCTTGGCTTTGTTTTAGGGTTTTGTTGTGGGCTGACCTAGAGTCCCTCTGTTCAGGATGTTTCCTCAGTAAAGCTATGCAATTGCCTTCACTCAAGTGGTCTTCCCCAAGCTCAGCTGGACTGGCAAGTGTGTCCATTTCCATCAGAATACCCTGCATCTCATCTGCTCCACTTGCTGTATTTCCAATGATAAAGCCAGTTGTAGCGCCAGTTTGAAGTCCAGATGGGCTTTAGCTAGTAGGTGCTTTTGCATAGTTACATCATTAATCTCACATACCATGTGGTCTCTCTGAATCTAATTAAGGGTTAAACTAAAGTCACACACCTCTGCCAGTTGTCTTAACTTAGTCAAAAATTCCCAAATGGATTCGCTGGTTCTCAGATTGCTGAGTAAAACTGATAGTGTCTCAGAGTTAGAGGATGCTTGGGATCATAAAATTCCATAACTAAATCCGTCAACTCTTGAAAGATTTTAATATCTGGTGCCTCAGGGAAACCTCCAAATAACCGATAAAGCTGTGGGTCCACAAGCTGTCAAGGGAATTACTCATTGCTTTTCATCTGCTGCAATGTCATTTGCCTGGAAAAAATAACACATTCTTTCCATACATTAGGCCCAGTCTTTTATGGGGATCAAATGAGTCAAACTTCCCATATAATGGCATGATGTCAGAAATGCTTACCCCAATTCAAAGCCGACTGTTGTAAGTGAATTCCTTCAGGAGTGTGCTTTACTCTCAGCGTCAGTGAAATAACTCCACAGAGGCTGGCATCCTGTCACCAAGTCACTCTTTATTTACATGTCGATAAGTCCTTGATGTTGATCCAGTTTCCTCAGAGCCAGCTCTCAGCATGACAGGATGTCCGAAACTTTTGTTTATATCTGTCAGCCAGGGCTCCCTAATCATGCCAGATTAACAGCCCCAATCAGGGAACTCCTATTCCATGAGGTCTATTTGGCTGATAGATATAGATATAGAATCCCGACAGTGTGGAAACAGGCCGTTCGGCCCAACAAGTCCACACCGACTCTCCGAAGAGTAACCCACCCAAACCATTCCCCTACATTTACCCCAGACTAATACACCTTACCTATACATTCTTGAACACTATGGGTAATTTAGCATGGCCAATTCATCCAACCTGCACATCTTTGGATTTTGGGAGGAAACTGGAGCACCTGGAGGAAACCCATGCAGACATGGGGAGAATGTGCAAACTCCACACAGACAGTCGCCCGAGGCAGGAATTGAACTCAGGTTCCTGGCGCTGTGAGACAAGTGTTATCCATACACGTACCATCCTCTGTGTGAAAAAGTTGCCCCTTAGCTCTCTTTTATATCTTTCCCTCTCACCCTAAACCTATGCCCTCTAGTTTTGGATTCCCCCACCCTAGGGATGAGGCTTTGTCTATTTATCCTATCCATGCCCCTCATGATTTTATCAACCTCTATAAGGTTACTCCTCTGCCTCCAATGATCCAGGGAAAACAGTCCCAGCCTGTTCAACCTCCCCCATAGCTCAAATCTTCCAACCCTGCAACATCCTTGTAAATCTTTTCTGAGCCCTTTCAAGTTTCACAACATCCTTCCAATAGGAAGGAGATCGAAATGCACACAATATTCCAAAACTGGCCTAACCAATGTCCTGTACAGCTGCAACATGACCTTCCAATCCCCGTAATCAATACTCTGACCAATAAAGGAAAGCATACCAAACACCTTCTTCACTATCCTATCTACCTGCAACTCTACTTTCAAGGAATTATGAACCTGAACTCCAAGGTCTCTTTGTTCAGCAACACTCCCCAGGACCTTACCATTAAGTGTATAAGTCCTGCTAAGATTTGCTTTCCCAAAATGCAGCACCTCGTATTTATCTGAATTAACCTCCATCTGCCACTTCTCAGCCCATTGGCCCATCTGATCAAGTTTCAAATTTCAGCGCTGCATCTGCATTGGTTTGATCTCTAATCTAGTGTGCCAGTTCATTTTCACGTCCACATAGTTGCCCTTGTTTAGGTTTAAATTTCTATAATACTAGGCTTCTCTCTCTTTCAAACAGGTGTAGCATTCAATCATATTGTGATTGTCAGTTGCATCTTAACTCTGAAATCATTAACTAATCCCAACATATTACATAGTATCAGGTCTAATATAACCTGCACTCTGATAGTTTCTTAGAGGAGCACGTTCTGGAATGAATCTTGAAACCACTCTATGAATTCCTTATCAAGGCTACTAACCTCAGAGTCTTTTTTGAAGAGATTACAAAGGTGATGGACAGAAGTAAGTCAATGTATATTGTTTATATTGACTTTCAGAAGGCATTTGATAAAGTCCTATACAAGAAAGTGTTCACTAAGGTGAGATTACTGATATGGATAGGAAATTGATTGAAGAAACAGAACGATGGTTAAGCATTCAAATTGTTTGGACTTGACTATTGGTGTCCTAGAGGGATCTGTGTTGGAAGCTCAATTATTCAGAATAAATGAATTAGGTAATGGAATAAAAGGTCAAATATCCAAATTAACTGCTGATAAAATTGGACAGCATTATGGACAGCTTTGGCAACAGCATAAAATTCTAACAGGATATTGATAAATTAGGTGAATGGCACAGTTGTGGCAGATGGATTTTAATATAAGCAAATGTGAGGTTATCCATTTTTGACCAAAAAGGAATAGATCATAGTTTTTATGTTAGAAAGAGCAAAATTAAATACATTGGATATCCAATGAGATTTGGGGGTTCAGGTGCATAGCTCTTTAAAATGTCATGAACTGGTGCAGAAAATAATGAAGAATGCTAATGGAATGCTGGACTTCATATCTAAAGGGTGGCACGGTGGCTCAGTGGTTAGCACTGCTGCCTCACAGCGCCAGGGACGCAGGTTTGATTCTAGCCTCGGGCGACTGTCTATGTGGAGTTTGCACATTCTCCCCATGTGTGCCTGGATTTCTTCCGGATGGTCCAGTTTCCTCCCACAATCCAAAGATGAACAGGCCAGGTGAATTGGCCATGCTAAATTGCCTATAGTGTTAGGTACTTCGTCAAAGGGAAATGGATCTGGGTGGATTACTCTTTGGAGGGTCGGTGTGGACTTGTTCGGCTGGAGGGCCTGTTTCCACACTCTAATAATCTAAAGAGCTAGAGTATAGGGAAGCAGACGTTATGCAGCAGTTATACAAAACCCTAGTTAGACCCCATTTGAAGAAGTGAGGGTAGATCTGGACACCAAACCTTAAGAAGCAGGCTCTGGAGGTAGATTAACACAGGTTTACAAGGATCATCTCTGGGCTTCAGGGGTTAAGTACTGAACAGGGATTAGAAAATTTGACATTTATTCTCTAGAATTAAGACGTTGAAGGGTGATCTAATTGAAGATTTCAGAATATGAATCGGGAAAGACATGGTAGACAAAGTTAAACTATTTTCACTGGTTGAAAATTCTAGAACCAGGGACATAGTCTAAGAATTAGGGCCAGGGCATTCAGGAGAGATGTTAGAAAACACTTCTACATGCAAGAGTAGTGAAGATTTGAAACTCTCTTCCTCAAATGGTGGTTGATGCTAATTCAATTATTAAATTTAAACATTAGAGAGACATTTTTTATTAAGCAAGGTTATCAAGGAATACAGGCCCAAGACAGGTATATGGTGTTAAGCCACAGGTCAGCTATGATCGTGTTGACCAGCACAGCAGTATCGAGGGGCTGAATGGTCTACTCCTGACCCTATGTTTCTTTTGCCAATTTGATTTAAACAGTTTAAATGTTGATTTAAAACAGCCATGTTTATGGCTTCCCCTTTATTGCAAACGCACAATAGTTCTTCTTGTATTCTTTGTACTACATTGTGGTTACTGCTATGGCACCAGAAGATCACTCTCACTAGTGACGACTTCTACTACTCATCAGCTCCGTGATTCTACACTCTGATCTCCTGGACCTCGGTCATCTCTAAATATTACATTAAAGTCTTCCTTGATAAACAATGCTACCATTCCACTTTTCCTAGCTTCCTACTCCCCTTGAATATCATGTACCCCTCAATAATCAGGACCCAGTCCTTGCCATCCTGCAGCCACATCTCTGTAATGGTTTTCATAGTTACTTTGTTGTGTGTTATCAATTCATTTATTTTGTCATGAGATAGGAGAGTGACTCCCCTTGACATTACAGCTGCAGTTGACCAAGTGTGACTGAGAGGAACTTCCTGGGGGTCTTTTGTGTTGTCCCTCCTCCTCCCTGTAGATGCCTGTTGGCACCACCCTCTCTGAGAAGAAGGGACACATGGACTGAGGCCAAGCCCTTTTGTTCCCCCACTCACCTTGACTCTGATGCTGACTGTCAATGGTTACATTGATGGAGTTTTGGTCTATGTGTATGTCTGTGTCCAGTGAACTCATGTCTACATGACAGTCACCAACCTGCCCATGAGACAGACAGAGGTAGACAAGCAGGAGGCTGGAAGAACACAGCAAGCCAGGCAGCATCAGGAGATGGAGAAGTCAACATTTTGGGTGTAACCCTTCTTCAGGACCCTTCTCCACCTCCTGATGCTGCCTGGCTTGCTGTGTTCTTCCAGCTCTCTGCATGTCTGCCTTGGATTCCAGCATCTGCAGTTTTTTTTGTCTCTAACATGAAACAGACAGATGGCATGCATCAACCGTGCACTCCTCCATCATTTGATCTTGTTTACTGACTGCCTTTGGCAAATCTGCCTGCGGTTCATGTGCCTGTCTGTGCATTTTTACAAAGTCCTTAATGGCCAAGACAATGGAATCATCTTCTTCCTGGGCCTGAGCAGGTGCCATGTCTTTGGAAGTTCCTTGTGTGCCAGTGACCTGATCTGTGCCATCCTCAACCAGCTGCAGAGACGTGTCAGTGGTGGGCTCACCAGATTATGCTTCCGAGTCCAGTCGAGATAGAGAATTCAGTGGGGTGGAAGTGAAAGTCTCTGAGCTGGTGCAGGGTGCAGGTGATTGGTGCATCATCTGAGGGTTGTTTGATGGCCTCCTCAGAGATGGAGGTGGAGCTGAGGATTAGCAGTGTTGGCCTCTTCTTTGTAGTTCTTTGCTAGGTTCCATGAGAGTTTACATAAGAGAAGAGGGGGAACTAGTTGTCTAAGAGGGCTGAAAGCTTGTACAAGTTAAGGATGTTAGTAATGGGAGAGCTGAATGGCACAATGAAGCTTATTGGTTTAGTTTCCATTGAGGTTTCGTGACCCACTGAGCAGTTGTGTTCTTCTTTGGCCAACTGCAGCATTTTCTTCTTCATATGGGGTAAGAAGCTTAATGTGTGCCATTGTTCTTCACCCACTCTGATTGGTTAGGAGACATTTTTTCCTGCAATGAGACAAAGAAGGGATTGAATGAAAGTGTATTGAAAAACAGTTAATAGTGATGAAGGAGCAGGAGAGGTGTTGAGGATTCCCTAATGAGTGAGTAGGAAATTAGAAGACAGGAAGGGTTAGTAGTTTGTGAGGCTGAGGTAGGCAAGAGCCATTGAGTGGACATGTGTAATGCATTAGTGAACAATGTGTGAGCACAACATGAGTGCTGGTAAGAAGCTGGTGTGCAGTGTTAGATTCCTAGTGAGTGGTTGCTCTATTAGTATGAGAGACAGCAGAGAGAAAAACTTGGTACTTACCTTTGCACAGCCCAGATAGCCATTAAACTGCTTTCAGCACTATTGGTTGTTGTGTTTAATCCTGGACACCACATTAACACAGGCTGTTCTCTCCTTCCAGGCTGGTTGTGGTGTGGCCATACAACAGACTTCCTTTCCACCACCCCATCCACTAACTCCTCCAGGTTCCTGTTAGTGAAACAGGGGCCAGCTTCCCTTTTTTGGGCAGAAACAGAAAATGCTGGAAAAACTCAGCAGAATTAATGTTTCGGGTCCAGTGACCCTTCTTAAGTCCTTTTCGTAGAGTTGCTTGGTTACAGTGGTGGAGTAGCAGAGTGGAGGGTACTTTTTGACTTGCAGCATCTGAATTGCTATAGAGTTGGGAATTAAATAAGGCACCAACACTGTGGACATCACAAAGTCCTGGCAGCTTCCACCAAGCTTGCTGCATGAATGCATAAGATGGCGGGGGAGAAGCCTGTTGTATAGTTAATGAACAGAGGATTATATGAGAAAGTTTGACATAACAGACCACTCGCCATGAATCTCACCAAAAAATACTCTGCCAAAAAATATGAAAATTCAATCTCATGCCCTTCTTGGCTGCATAGTTCTGTATTTAAGCTACAAAGTTGGTTTATGGTGAAACTTTGAATCACACCATAAGGAGAAAACTTTAACCACTGTGCAAATCTGTTCAGGAAAGTTCCCCTCATTTCCCTTTCATATCAAAGCAACTGAATTGCTTTCATGGCTATTAGCACTGCCAAAGTTAATGACCAAGTAATCAATACAATATTTACTAACATTTCTCTTATAGATAGAAAGGCAAACCCAAGCCATCGAAATTGCCTAAGTACAGAAACATTAAATGTAATCAATAAAAACTGGAAAAATTCAAGATACCTCCCAATATTTATAATTCAAAACAAACTAAAGCATAGTCAAGAAAGTAACAGACACGATAACACTACATTTCAAATAGTAAGAGACAATCGAATCTCATTGTAAAATTATTTGCTCTATGTCGTGATTATCCTGAACTTTAAGACCATATTCTACATTTCCCTAATTCCACCAACTACATTTTATGAAGTAAATGCATATCCCAGATCAGTTTGGTATGATGATTAGACGTTGTGCTCCACTGTGTTATTATGTGACCTGTATCTGTAGATCTGTTTATTGCTGCTGTAATCTTAATATGATGTGGAGGTGCTGGTGCTGGACTGGGGTGGACAAAGTCAGAAATCACATGACACCACATTATAGCCCCTTCACCTGATGAAGGGGCAATGCTCCAAAAGCTTGCGATTTCAAATAAACCTGTGGAACTATAATCTGGTGTCGTGTATAACTTCTGACGTAATCTTAATAATGTGTGCCACAAACTGGTGTACAAAGTTAAAAATCACACAACACCAGGTCACCTGATGAAGGAGCGTCGTTCCGAAAGCTAGTGTGCTTCCAATTAAACCTGTCGGATTATGATCTGGTGTTGTGTGATTTTTAACTTTGTACACCCCAGTCCAACACTGGCATCTCCAAAGCATGACAAACTGGTGTGTCGGCTTACCTTTACAATCAACCAACTCTGGAACAAATGAGGAATCACTTGAGATGTCCATTGGCTGAATGTCACGCATCACTTGTTTGTCTGTGGGCCCATACAGAGGTGGTAGTGTCTTGGCTGCAAACAGACCATGGTCAACATTAACAATTGGAAAAGTTAACTTTTACTTTTTTGATCTGATAAGATGTACCTGTTGACCCTTTTAAAAATAATTTGGATTCCCCAAACAAGTAAAGTAATGCCCAATAAAAATAGAAAATGCTGGAGAAAATCAGCAACTATGACAGCAATTTTTAAAAATTCATTCACAGGATGTGTGTGTCACTGTTCAAGCCAGCATCTATTACCCATCCCTAATTGCCCAGAGGGCAGTTAAGCATCAATCAGATTGCTGTGAGTCTGGAGTCACATGTAGGCCAGATCACACAGCAATTTCTTTCCTTAAAGGATATTAGTGAACCAGATTTTTTTTACCTGACAATAAACAATAGTTTTCATTAGACTCTTTATTCAGCATTTTTATTGAATTCAAATTCCACCACCTTCTATAGCAGAATTCGGACCTATGTACCCAGGACATGACCAAGGCGTCTAAATTAATGGTGCAGTGATAATACTACTAAGCCATCACTTCCCCAGATGTGGATAGAGAAGCAGAGTTAATGTTTCACGTCCAATATGATTCCTCAAATGTTCCTTCTCCAAAGATGCTGCATGACCTACAGAGTTTCTCCAGCACGTTTTGTTGATATTTCAGGTCTCCAGTATCTACAGTAATTTCCTTTTATTAAAGTAACAGCCAAATCATGTTAGATCTAACACAGGAAGCGCTAGACAAAAAAACAAATAAACATGCATCCATTTCTCTGTCGTGGTAGTCACATGATACGACCATAATGGAATTTTGGAGTCATCAGAGCAATAAATTGGTCAACAACAAATAAAAGGAAAGAGCGGCTTGAGCTTTAAGAACCATAGGCCCAAAGACATATGTTCCTCAGAAGCATGCTTTTCTGTGTGGAATTTGCACATTCTCCCAGTGTCTGCGTGGGTTTCCTCCCGGTGCTCCGGTTTCCTCCCACAGTCCAAAAATGTGCAGGTTAGGTGAATTGGCCAGGCTAAATTGCCCGTAGTGTCAGATGAAGGGGTAAATGTAGGGGAATGCGTCT
Organism: Chiloscyllium plagiosum; assembly: GCF_004010195.1. NCBI lineage: Eukaryota > Metazoa > Chordata > Chondrichthyes > Orectolobiformes > Hemiscylliidae > Chiloscyllium > Chiloscyllium plagiosum. Next base: position 90,128,833 of record NC_057715.1, read on the forward strand.
GGATGGGTTGCTCTTTGGAGGGTCAGTGTGGACTAGTTGGGCTGAAGGGCCTGTTTCCACATTGTAAGTAATCTAATCTAGTCTAACCTTAACATGTGCATGTTTCAAATTATGCACTCTGTGACCCTCAATGTAACAACATAAAGAAAATACTAAGAAAGAATACAGGATACTTTTCTCTAATAGGTCAGGCACAGAATATGAAGCAGTTCTGACAGAACTGTATAAAACACTAGTGATGCCACAGTAAGAGTGCAGCATATCATTCTGCTCTCCACATGAGAGGAAGAATGTGATCACATTAATGAAGGTACAGAGAGGATTTGTGAGGATATTGCTAAGAATAAAAATGATTGAATAACTGGGAGTTCTGAAGAAGGATCAAGGAACCTGAAATGTTAACTCTGCTTTCTCTCCACAGATGCTGCCAGACCTGCTGTGTATTTCCAGCATTTTTGTTTTAGTTTCTAAACAACTGGGGTTGATTTTGGAACAGAGAAGGCTATTGGAGAGCTTTAATTGAGGTGTATAAAATCATGAAGGGCTGACTGTATAAGGAGGATTTAATTCCCTTAGTGAGAGATCCCTACCCATTTGGAAATAGATTTCAAGTAATAGAAGCATGAGGGAAGACATGATAATTTTTTTCACTGAGGAAACTAGAGATCTGGAACTTGCTGTCTGAAACAGTGGTAGAGGCAGAAGCTCTTACTATATTTATAAAGTACGTAGGCATCCACATGAATTACTAACTTACAATAAACCATTACAGCACAGTAAAAGGCCATTGTGTTTGCACTAGCTATGCATTCTAATCCCACTTTCCTGAATCTGGTCCATAGACATTCCTGGCTACAGGGTTTCAAGTGCAGATGCAGGTTTTGCCTTGAAAACCAAACTGAGCAATGAATTCCAGAAACCCACTACCCTTTGGTCAAAAACATTTTCTTCGTGCCTCCTCTAATAGAGTCATAGAGACATACAGCATGGAAACAGACCCCTTGGTCCAACCCGTCCATGCCGACCATCCTTCTACGAATTTCCTGTGCCCCCTGGTAATTGACCTCTCTGCCAGGGAAACCAGGTCTTCCTTTTACACTGTACCCAAGCTGCTCATTATTTTTAACACCCCAATTAATTCACCCCTCAGCCTCCTATTCTCTAAGGAAAACAACACTAACCTATCTGGTTGTTCCTCATACCTGAAATTTTCAGACCCCGACAACATACTTTTAAATCAGCTCTGTATATTCTCTACAGCAATTATGTCCTTCTTGTAATGTGTATAGAACTGTATACAACATTCCAGCTGTGGTCTGACTAGTGTCTTGTATGATTCTAAAATGAATAATTGAAAATAAAGCAAACAAAGGTGATGACAATCCCTGTACTGCCATTTTTTGGGTTGTAATGGTCAACTAAACAGATATCTATTATGAATTATTTTCAATGAATGTCACTGTATTTATTTTCAGTACCAGCCTTAAAAGGAATTATAACAACAGTTCTACTGAAAGCCAGGTCTACTGTTGTACTCTTACAGCGTTTCTTTGTCATACTCTCAAATGAAAGTAGTAATTTAGATTGCTAAGCCTATTGGCTTTCTTTTGGGAATGTGTTTCTAATCAAACATTACAGTACGTTATCTTTCACTCAGACTTCTATAACTTTACCCTCAATAAAGGTTGTAGTTCACTGGGTCACTTTGCTCCCTTTTTAATTAAAAAAAAAGCATCAACCTTTGACTAGGTTCAGTATTCAGTGAATTCTATAAGATCTGTACCAGAGTTCATAAAACATGTTCTGTTATTTCGTCAAGAATCCTTACAGTATTTTATCTTCAAAAGTGTTTCATTTACTGTAAAGTGTTTTCAAATGTTCTCAAATTGTGGCAGATTAATTCCCGTTAATATTAATTGAAATGCTACCTGAGAGTTGATATGAGGCTCGTGAACCAGAACTGGCAGGAGAACTTGGATAGTTAATGTTGCTCGATGATTGAGGGAAAGCGTTGTTTGGTGAAGGCAGATAAGGCGGATTTATTTGCTGATGAAAAGAGCTTGGGAAAGTAACATTGTGCGGCATCAATGGTTCATTCTGAGGTGACAGAGGCACATTGCGAAACTTGACAAGTAGGCTATGTTGCGGGTTAAATTCACTATGACGTGGCACAAGTACAGGCGGTAGCACTGTAAGAGAACACACAAGTTCAGATGGCCGGTAGACTTTGATCATAGTTTTCTCTTGTATCACAACAAAATCATTGAAAGTTACCTATAAATCTCAGTCTTAATTGCATACCTATGCTCAAACAAAATATAGTAATTTACAACATTAAAGATTTGTGGGTGATTTTAAAATTCTATCACAAATGCTTTTTCTTTAATCTTTGCAGCGCCAATGTCCTTTTCAAACACTGGCATTAATATGCCCAATCGCCTGAAGAGTTAGATAGTAATTCCTTCTTTTAACTGTTTGCCTGCTGGCAGTTTCAGTAAACTTGTCATTATCATCATTGGATACTTGCCATGGAGTAAAACCTATGGCTAGAATCTGTGCATGGAATTTTAATGTGTGGAAAGTGCAGGAAACTTCCACTCTTAACCTCCTGCATTGGGGCTTTGGAAGGACTTACGATTTGGCAATATCATGAACACATCTGTTAGTCAAAATGTTGATAGGGTTGATAGATTAATGTGGAGACAATGTTCCCTCTTATATGCAAATCTAGAGCTGGGGTCATTGTTTAAAAATCAGGAGTTGCCAACTGAAAACAGAAATGAAAGAAATTTTTCCTGACGGTCATGAGTTTTCAGAACTCTCTTCCTGAAAAGGTGATAGAAATAGACTCCTGGAGTAGTTTTTAAGACAGAGGTAGACAGATTCTTGTTCAGCAACAGGCTGAAACATTGTCAGTGGTAAGCGAGAATGCAGATTTGAGGTTACAATCTGATCAGCTATGATTTTATTGAATGATGGAGCAGTCAGAAAGGGCTGAAAAAGTATACTCCTGCTCTTTGTTCACTTGTTCCGGGCCATCAAGTCTTGGACCCAAAGAGTTCTGGTTCAGAAAAGGAGGAGCCAAAAGACTTCCCCGGGTCAATTTAACTGTTAAGGTTTTAGTTCAGCTAGTGATGCTGAAAGATGACCATTTTATCATTGGCTCAGTTGTAGTTGTTCCAAGCCACCTCAATTACTTGTGAACAGTTATAACAGGCCTGCTTATGTTGATTTCTGCGCAACTGTTTTTAGTTTTCATTTGACAACCATGCGTACTCCTTTATCTCCAACGTTCATTCCTCTTCTTCTACCCTGTGCAATTATTCCCTTTCAATTTGAGTGTTAGCAAGACATCCATAACTACATATTCAGTCCCATTGTACAAGTCAACTTTGTACAAGTCAAATTGTAGAAGTTTGAAGCCCCAGCACTGATCTCTGTGGGTCAGTGTGTTCTCCTAAAACAGCTGCAGTGGGGACCATTGTGTAATGATCACAGATGGAAATGTACAGCAGATCTTTCTCCTATTTAGATTAGATTACTGACAGCGTGGAAACAGGCCCTTTGTCCAACAAGTCCACACCGACCCTCCAAAGAGTAACCCACCCAGACCCCTTCACCTAACACTATGGGCAATTTAGCGTGGCCAATTCACCTAACCTGCACATTTTTGGACTGTGGGAGGAAACCGGAGCACCCGGAGGAAACCCACGCAGACATGGGAGAACGTGCAAACTCCACATAGACAATTGCCTGAGATGGGAATTGAACCCGGGTCGCTGGCGCTGTGAAACAGCAGAAAGTTTTTGGGCAATTCAACTTTGACTAGGAGTTCTGATAAAGAACCTTTTTAATAAGGAAAAACAAACAACGGTGATACCTTGACTATTTGAACAAGATAATTAGGAAATGAATCAAGATCTTCTGATCTGTTCCTCTGTCTCAACAATCTTACTTATTAAATTTACATTTACAAAACTGACATGTATGTGTAACATGCTCAGTTATTTATCAGTTTTAATCATGGTGTACACTTTCATTACTTACATACACACAATGGCTATTAGTACTGCATATAATTCTGATACAAAAGAAGAGATTGAAATTAGCTCTTAATGAATAAGTTGTTTATTATTCTAACTGCACAGAGTTACTACCTATTTATCAATAAAATAATTTATCATTTGATAACTAAATATCATTTGATTTTTTCCTAAGCTACAAGCACGAGTCACAGCAGTTATATTGGATCTAAACTTTCTCTGATATTTCTAAAGCTGACTAGCATTAAAGTTTAAGAAGAACTGAGTAAGGTTTTATTTTCTTAGCACTCTCAGTAAACATTCAAAATCTGCCCACAAATAATGTCACATATAACAGAATGGAAGAAAGTAACAAAAGTTCATAACAACATTAGTATAAATTCAGCTATAATTCATGTAATGCTTCAGTTGTTGAGCTCTCAATCTCAGCTCTACCGTCATGGTTCATAAGGGAGACAACTGTTCTAGGTCATCTTCCATTGGTTACAAAGTGACAGGGGTAAAGACGTGAGAAAAGTTCATTTGCCAGCGCTTTTGACCCTGAATGAATGGTAATAAGAAAGTAAGTATATTTAAAGATAGACTAAGCAGCAAGTCCCATTATTACTTAATAACTATGTGAGCTATGGTGCCCCTCACATGTGCATTGCTCATTACACAGAGAATTGCTAGCAACAAGCACGGAATGATCAGCCTGGAACACCTTCCCCCTCCCAGCTAAGAACAGTCCATGTGAGAGTGGGACTAATTGGAGAAAAAAAAATGAAGAGGTAACAGACCCAGTTTTGTATTTTAAATTATATGTCAAAAATCTTGTTTCCAGAAGGCAATGTAATGTCAGGATTTATCCTCAGGAAACATTTGCATGGTAATAATTTGACATTGGTCATTTGCATGGTAATAATTTGACATTGGTGAAAGTGATTTTGTCTTAGGGATCTTTGATAACTGAAGATTAGAAATCAATCCTGGAAGCTCATTGAAACTAAATGATAACATCCAATTTCCCTACCTTACCTGAACCCACCCCACCAGAGAATACGAATGACTGTAACATGTGATTGAGTTTGTGGGCTTCCATCCCCACTCACATTCTGTAGATTTTTGGCCAGTTTAAAGAAAATTTCCATATCTATTGGTCATATCTGCTTTGTCCCATTTCTGTAGCCATGAAAGATTACAGATGTAGGAAGTAAAAAGTGATGGGTTAATCAAAACTCTAAATCAAAACCAGAAATGAGAAGTAAACTAATTCTTTAGCAGCCAAGTGTGTTGTGAAGCTCCTGGTAAATGTGATTGTTTTACTAAAAACTAACTAAGACTGGATACTATTAATTAAATATTCATTTACAATAAATCCTTTTGTGCAAATAATAAAAGCAAGGCACAAAAAATAATATTTATTGCAGATTGAATTAAGTAAGAACATGATTCAATCTTTAATTGTCATCCTTTGCAACAAAGTATGTTTATTATGCTCAATCTTCGGATTGCTCTGGTAGTTTTTGAAAACAAGTCATTGGAGTTTCAAGAATAATACATTAATTTTCAGTTGATAATGATATTAAATGGGAAACCATTTAATTTCAATTAAAGAATTGCATATCTTACAAGCTGTTTATTGCAGCCACTTCTGATCTGCAGGTATTTAAAATAAACAGTTTTTATAGGAAAATTGGACAAACATACAACTAATCTCACCAGTTTCTATGTAAATCCTGGATTAAATAGGAAAGACTCAACTACAACTCCAAAACAACAGGTGTAAGAAAAAGCCAGACTTCTACTCAATGAATTAAATTTTGAAAGGGACACATATTGATGATTTTAGTAGGTAAAATAAAAACAACATATTGACTAAATGTTGAGACATTAAGATGCAGAGAGATTTTATAAAGGACAGGTTTTGGGCTTTTGATATTATCATGTAATAAGTACTCATTATTAAATCTCCAGGGCAACAGGGGAACCAGATTAAATGAACTACCATAATAGACATACCTGGCATTTCCACCCTCCTGTAATGATATGGATTAATGCATACTTCTTTCTGCTTTGAACCAAATGGGAATTCACAATACTCGAGAGGTTTTAACTCATGGTGAGACTGTAAATCAGGCCATCGCCACACCCTGCAGTATATTACATGTGGTAAGCCTTTACGATGAGATACTTGTAATCTCCCATCCAAAGACCTTGGAATGGTGACACACTTGCTGAGTTGCCCTGGTGAGCTGAGGGCTTTCTCCAGGTCCTCCATGGCCCCTTTCTTTTTTTTCAGCTTTTTCACAAGCGAATCCACAGCCTTTTCTGCCCATTTTTCCTCCTCGTCTCCTTGTTTCCATCCCAGGAGCCTTTTCACTGCAGGACTTGTGAAGGAAAACAAGCTAACCATAGTCATCATTGAAAATACAGAGGAAGAGCTTTTTTTAAACAGTTAGGAAGCATGAAGAAAATGTCATCAAAACCTTCGAAGCCCGTGCAGTTTGATAACTGTCCAGGATAAAGTTCCTGTGATATCTAGAGGTCAGCCACAACAAATCTCTTCAATGCTCTGAATTTAGAGCTGGCCACTGGGAAAGTCTGAGAAGCTTCCAGGAATGGATGCTTTTCTTCTGTAGTCAGATGCCAGCTAGTATTAATTTCACCTGTTAGAATAATACATAGCCATGTTAAAGATCAGATAGCTCTCTCTTTTGAAGGTGTCATTCTTTTCAAGTGTAGTTCACATTTCAATGCTGCATTAATTGCTATGAAATACAACACCATCTGTTTAGCCTGTGGAATTGTGTTGCAGTGTAAAAAAATGTATATATGCATGTACACATACACCTCCACAGTCAATCAAGATTTAACATGGTTAAAATATACAATTTGTGGCAAAATGTCAAATATTTGACTACTGAAATTTTTAAATTCTGTAATTAGAGGCAAATGATATGAGCATAACAACATCTTGAAACTCTGAAATCAGTTGCACTGAAACCTGAACATTGTAGGTTCCTCATCAGCTATCCTAGGGTATGTTTCATTCTTTCATCATTTTCAAAGCATGAAAATTGTCATTCAACAAAATAAGCCATATTTTCTGATTCATTTCTCAGGGTAATGCCCTGACCAATGTAAACCTACTCGGTTTCAAATCTAAATAGAATTTGGCAGTTAACAGTTGACCATAAGACCATAAGATATAGGAGTAGAACTAGACCATCGAATCTCCCGATCATTCGATCATGGCTGATCTGCTTTTCCACCCTGTTCTCTTGCTTTCTATCTGTAACCTTTTATTCCCAATTCAAGAACCTATTGCTATCTTAAGTACACTCAATTACTTGGCCTCCACAGCCCTTTGCAGCAAGGAGTTCCACACATTAACTACCTTATGGCTGAAGAAATTCTTCCTCACCTCAGTTCTAAAGAGCCATCCCTTCGCTCTAGGGCTGTGCCCCTGGATTCTCATCTCTCCTGCCAGTTGAAATATCTTCTCCACATCCAGTCTATCCAGGTCTTTCAGTAAGTTTCAATTGCAGAGGCCTATATCAATGCTGGGCAAAGGACTCCCAAGCACTGGAAGTAATTTCTTTGAGAAAATTTGCTCCACCTCACATTGATCTGCACACTCCGCATTTAATTTGCAAAATGGTTCAGTGTCCTTGTACACTAACTAATGAAAGTAAATTGGAAGGTGCAGGAAGCATTTAGGAAGGCAAATGGTTGACTTTCATTCCAAGAGGATTTGAATACAAAGTAGGGATAAAAGGTGAAAGTGAGGACTGTGGATGCTGGAGATTAGAGTCAACAGTAATGTCGGAAAAATGACAGCCAAATATGCAAGCATCTGACAAGGAGCAATGCAATAATGATTAGCTAATCTCTTTTCATGTTTGAGGGATAAATGTTGGCCCGGACATTGGAAATAATTCTATTGTTTTGTTGAATGCTATGGGATCATTTACATCCACCAGAGGGAGATCAGACCAGTTTAACATCTCATCCAAAACGCAATGCCCTCTGAAAGTGGAGCAGTCACTCAGGTCTGCCCTTAAATATCAGCTTTGATTTTTGTGCCTTGTCTTTGGAGTAGGGTTCAACTCCATAACTGTCTGACTCAGAGGTGAGTGCCACCAAGCAAGTGACCACCAAAATTGTTAACATTTCCGTCATGTAATGGGAGGAGGCTGCTGGAAAAGGATTGAGAAAAAAGTCAGAATAGGGTTCAGCCATGAAGTTGTTTGAAAGCTGGCACAAAGATACTAAAATGAGACCATTGGAATTTGGGTAGAATGGTGGCGATGGCTTCATTATTACAGAGAATGCCATTTGTGCATTTGATCAGGGTTCTCAGTGCTTTAACTGGAGCAGAGACCTAAATAGAGAGTTTAAAACTTGGATTTGGGGGGGGGGGGGGGGGAAATTCACACAGATTTAGGAGGCAATAACATATTAAAGGAGCTCTTTTGAAAAGGAGAACACAATTAGAGATGGGGTTCGTCCTGTTTCCAAGACAGATGGGAAGGAAGCAGTGTACCAGGGTTACAGTTGGCTTCAATATTAGTGACAAAGAAATCCATGAGCTCTTCACTTCTGTGGAGAAAAGAAAGGGTGGAAAGGAACTGAGGGGAAAATTTTGAATTTGGAGATTGCAAAATTATTTGAAAAAAAAAAGCCACAGTTCACAATCGACTTTGAAAATGGCTGTTGGCAGTATTGGAAAGATGGGTGAAAATGAAAGTCACGTTACAAAGCCAAACAAACAATCTTAACGCTAGTAAGAAGCTGATATCACACCATCACGGCAGGTCACATTTAGAGAGTTGGTCCTCAGCTGTAGCAATAGCCACAGTGCCAGGAACTGACTTGAAAAATATTGCATCCAACCAGGTCGACCTGAAGGCCCTGCTTTCTCTCCTGTATAACCCAGAATGGCGGAGCTTTAAACTACCAAAGATTAAAAAAAAACATCTTTGACAACAGGGAAGTCTTGATTGCTCAGACCCCACTCAGATTCCAGACAGTTACCCTCAGATTTCCAACTCATGGTAGACTTTTTTCAAATGTTTTGGCAGATTGAGTAACTCGTTCGACAAAGTAACAAACATCGACGAATCCTTAAGCTGGGGGGAAAAAAATCAACATTACTTACAAATAAAACAAACCACATTTATGGTTTAACTTACTGACCCTTCTGAGGTGCGAGGATTCCGTCAGCACGTCTCATGTGACAATCCTATGGACAACCAGAAAAGATTGAAGAGAAAACTTCATTGCGACTTACGAAAAGCAGCGGTGAGTGAATGAGAGACAAGACAGATTGGTATCAGGGACCTGGATAACCTTACTTCTCGCACCCAGACAAAGAATTTCTCAGTCACAGAGCACCACTGTCAGAGTCATGGAGTCCGAATCAGTGAAGTGCCAAAGAGACAGTCAGTCTGAGTCTCTCCGCGCATAGGGATCAAGTTGAGAGAATGCCAATGAGGCAAAGCCACAGAACCCAAGTGACATTCACAGACAAGTCAGAGTGTCACAGTACTAGCGGGAAGACAGCCAGAATGAAAGCTTCATGTTTGAATATCAGTCATAGCTTGCTTTCGCAGAAGTCAGCGTCACTAACATCCTAGCCTTAGGCTTTCACCACACTGATTTTGGCAACAGTACAACACTGACATAATCATCATGTCAGGGTCAAAAGTGCAGCATTATGTAGCTGGTGCCAGCCCAGTCTCATCTGTATTACGAGTGACACCACCTTAAAGAAATTGCCTCAAATAAATTTTTTGATTAGTTGTGAAAACCACTCTATGTTATTGCGGTGGGAGAGCCTTCTGCAACTGCAGATTATCGTACAGTGCAGAAGCCTGGAAATCACAATCAGCATAAATGTATCGATGTACACAGCTAAAGCTGGTGGTGTGAACGGCCAGGGCACACTCCCCACAAATAATGCTGACACAAATCATGAGACTCATATCAGTCAATGTCAGCCAGGGACACATTCAGTCTAAACTGGCCTGAGTGATGTGAGAATATTATGGACTCAACCAGTCAGGTGCACTCTTAGTAAAGTGTCATTTCACACATACATATTACAGAAAGTGTGACGTTTGTGTTCATTGACCTCCAACTGCAAGTGAAATTTCGAAAGTACAAAGAAAACAACGTTTCTGGTCAGTTCTTTTTCAATCAGACTATCCTATGATTTAATTTTTAAAAATGACAGGGCTTCAATTGGGTAAACTGGAATTGGTGTGATTATGGAGACCTCACACTGTTATTAGCATGAGACCCACTCCATTTTAACTTGTCATTTTGATATCCTCAGCTTTTGTTTTGGTAATGATTATGAAAATATCAGCAATGGTAACAGCAACTTCAGGAGTTCTGTCATGCATGGAATAAGGTAGAAACCCAGGCATTGCAGCCAGTGAGGGTATACTTATCCACAGGGTGTGCTGCAGAGGCTAGCCAGGTTATACAGCACAGAAACAGACCCTTCAGTCCAACTTTTCCGCACCCACCAACATCCCAATCTGACCCAGACCCATTTGCCAGCATTTGATCCATATCCCTCCAAACTCTTCCTATTCATATATCCATCCAGATGCCTTTTTAAATGTTATAATTGTAACAGCCTTTACCACTTCCTCTGGTAGCTTGTTCCATACATGCACCACTCTCTATGTGGAAATTGTTACCCCTCAAATCGTTTTGAAATCTTTTCCCTCTCACTTTAAGACTATGCCCTCTATTTTGCCCTGGACGAATACATGGATAGGGAGGGAATAGGAAGGGATTTATATCCTGTAAATGAAGACAGTTTTAATATGGAAGGGCAAAATGTGTCAGCACAGACTTGGAGTGCCGAAGGGCATGTTGCTATGCTGTATTGTTCTTTATTCTTTTGGACACACCCCATCTTTTGCAATTGTGAATTCACGAGATGTTGCCCTATAACACTTAGACTCACCGCAAAAACCCATGAAAAAGTTGCATCTTGTTGAAAGAGGGGGAACAGTTTATCAACTGCACAATTACCATAAACATCCTACGACCCTGAAAAACTAATTTTGTATTTACATAATGTCAAATTTCTCCCAATGATATAAATTCCATATTCTTTCTATTTTAAAAAAGCATATTTTCAAAAGACTTCTTCTTAGTTTTCACATCCCTCTGAGGCGGAGCATTCTGAAGATTCATTGCTTTCTGAGTAAAGAAATTTCTCCTTATCTCAATGGGGTTTCTCTTGTTCTGAGATAATGTCCCCCGATTCTACATTCACTCTCCTATCTACATCCACATGCTAGAATTTATCAATTTCAGTAGGATCACCTTTTGCTCTTTGAAATTCTAAAGAATACAGACCCAGTTTTCTCAATCCCTCCTCACGATCCTGCTGCTCCAGGAAATAGTTTGGTGAATCTCTGATGGACTCCTTCTGTGGGAAAACCATCCTCCAATAAGGAGACCAAAACCATACACAGTAATCCAAGTTTAGTTTCACCAAAGTCTATACAATCACATCAAATTATCTTTACTTCTGTACTCAAATCTCCTGACACTGGAGGCCAACATATCATTTCTCTTTATTTTTGCTTGCTACACTTGCATGCCAGTTTATAGAGATTAATAAACAAGGATGCACAGCTCCTAATAGGTACCAACATATTCCAACCTCTCACCATTTAAGAACTGTTCTATCTTTTTTACTACCAATGCGGATTACTTCATGTTCATTCACATTATGTTCCATTTGCCATTCTTGCCCATTCAATTAGCCTGTCCATGTCTGCTTGAAAATGACTTGAATCTTCCTTACGATTTAAATTCCTACCTAGTTTTGTGTTACTGACAAATTTGAAAATATTGGTCCCCACATCTAAATCATTTGTTTAGATTGCGAATAAATGTAACACTGATCTTTTTGGTACCCCACGAGCAGTACAAGTCCCATCTGCTCAGAGGTGAACGCATAACTGAAAAGGTTGATTAGAAAAATATACACAGCCTGTCATCCTGAGAATGGCCCATTTATTCCTACTCTCTGTTTTCTGCCTGTTAACCATTTCTCAGTCCAAACTAATATATTGCCCCCAATCTCATGTGTTCTAGCTTGTTTACCAACCTTCTGCATGTGGCCTTATCAAAAGCCTTAACACAGAGGGTGGTACGTGTATGGAATGAGCTGCCAGAGGAAGTGGTAGAGGCTGGTACAATTGAAACATTTAAGAGGCATTTGGATGGGTATATGAATAGGAAGGGTTTAGAAGGATATGGGCCAGGTGCTGGTAGGTGGGACTAGATTGGGTTGGGTTACCTGGTCGGCATGGATGGGTTGGATCGAAGGCTCTTTTTCCATGCTGTACATCTCTATGACTCTATCTACTGTCTTTTCTTTAACTGTGCGACAAGTATCATCCTCAAAAAAACCTAACAGATTGTCAAATATGGAGTGGAATTGAGAAAGGTGGAAAATGTTGCCCCTCAAATCCTCTTTAAATCTTTTCCCTTTCACTTTAAACCTATGCCCTTTAGTTTGCCCTGGACGAATACATGAATAGGAAGGGAATAGAGAGATACGAATCCTATAAGTGAAGACAGTTTTAATATGGAAGGACAAAAATGTGTCGGCGCAGGAGTGGAATTGAGAAAGGTGGGAAAATATGGCGAAAATGAAAAAAATCAAAGCCTCGTGTCAAGAAATGTTTTTGTGATTTTTATCCTCAGACCTATATTGGTGACACCAGAATCTCACCACTTATGTGGTGACTACCTTATTTCCATGATTTTGCATCACATTAAATTCCCAACTCACGTTATTTATATGTCACTTCTGATTCTTCACTCTTTCCCTTAGAAACTATACAGCACAATTTCATGAAATATAACTCTGAGCCAGTACTTGGTTACTGCACCTTACTGAATGCTTGTTCTGGTCATCATCCAACAGTTTATTTACCACAACATTTCTGTATGCTCCTTGACCACTATCCTCTTTGATTATTCATCCTCACAAATCAGCATCAGTAAACTATGAGCCACAATACGTTATCATGCCTGCTCTGGATCCAACTCACACAGCGCTTCAGCCTTTCAATGCTACTTTGGAGCTTAGGGACACCTATCACTTACATGCTTCTCCCAAGTTGCTGTGCATTCAAGAATAGACATACATCTCTTGCATCTGCACATGTGCATCTTATGACGCCTAGCATGCTTTTTTAGCACTCATTTACTTGCAGACAGCCAGCCTGTTTCTGGCTGACTTTCTTTCTTATTGCACAGTCACTGACCTCAGCAATGACTTCTGTGTGGTTGACATTGCATTTCAACACATAGGGTCTTTATTGCTCAATTACAAATTGCCAGTCTCTATTTAGAGCAGGTGGAGAATCAGATAGCTGCCATGCTGGGCAGCTCTGTCCTGTTAAATAGAGGGTGAATATATCATTCTGTGATATTGTGCTACATCAGTGTCACACCTGCAGCATGTGCCAGTAGTCTACATGCAAATACACTGCACTTGCTTCAAGGGAATGACAATGTGTGAAAGTTAAGGTTGTGCGCTCCTGTGGGGTGAAGGGGAGCAATGGTCAATCAGCTCATCCATTTCAAGTTCAGGTGATGCCCACAGTCATTCAGGCACCTACGTCTTACCAAAGTTTGGGAATCTGTACATGGGTAATCCAAAGAGTAGGCCCAGACCAGCTCTACAGGTCAACTGCTTACAGTTCAAAATGTACAGGTACATTAGTCAGATTTCTGTGGAAAGATCAACCTGGGGGTGCCTACAATGAGACAAGGGAATTGAGTATGATGCAAGTGGATGAAAGAGTAGTTAGTGGTGGTATAGGAGCAGGAGAGGTGGTGACATGTCCTTGGTAAATAATAGGAAACACAGTAGGAAGGAAGGATGAGGTGTGTGACAGCTGTTGAGCGGACATCATGCGTACAATCATAAGGGTTGTGGTCCACGAGCCTTGTTAGGAAGCTCCTGCAGTGGTAGCATTGTTATTATTTTGTGAATTTATTATGTGGAGGTGCCAGTGTTGGACTGGGGTGGACAAAGTTAAAAATCACACAATACCAAATTATAGTCCAACAGGTTTATTTGAAAGTACAAGCTCTTGGAGTGCTGGTCCTTTGTAAGGTAGCCAATAGGGCAGGATCATAGGACACAGAATTTATAGTAAAAAATAAAAGTGTCATATGTGAGAAACAAAGCTCACTCACTTCAATAATTTCAGTCCGAGACAAGATCTGAATCAGTAGTGTCATTTATTTCACACTTGCAAGTGGGTGTGATGTCCAGTGCCTATAAGGCAGAGGACATACACAACCCAAATTTAATTCATACACAATATTTATATAATTTGGTTTCTTTTGTTTTACATTGCTCCTCCCCTGTTTACATCTTCCACTTCCCTAAGACTGGCCCCATTACTCCTGTTTATCTCTTGCCTTATCCTGCCTTGTCTGTGACAAAATGCTTATTTCTGACCTCACAAGGCCATTTGACCTCATCCCATCCTTTGCTTACCATTATCTACTCCCTCCATCTGAGCTGCCCCTCACAGCATCTTATCACTAAGCCCTTTTAATTGGGGTTTGTTCCTGTAAAAGTGGGAAACAGATGTTTATACCTACTGTTTGTACAGGCGTATCTAGCTTAACTTCATCCCTTCACAACATCTTATCTATTTGCCCGTAATATATACCATTGTTTTGCTGTCACGTTTCATTCTGGCATACAATTTTAGCTAATACAAAAACAATTATATATTTCCTCCACATCGTTTCCATTCTTGTTGACTCAGCTCTTGGCTAAAACAATTACACACTGGTGTGAGTTCATTTACTTCTATATAATCAATTATAGTTGCAGAATTGCAGAAGTAATTTACCTATATTCCACACATACAACTCATGCCAGTAGTTTTGATTAATAATAACTTAAAACCTGCATCCCCATTTGAAGTGATTAAAGACTTAACAGCAATCTATGTTTGTTCAATACATCGCATCAGTTGTATGACATTTTGATCTTTTATTATAAATTCTGCATCCTATGATCCTGCCAAAGTAGCAGCGCTCCAAAAGCTTGTATTTTCAAATAAACCTATTGGACTATAACCTGGTGTTGTGTGATTTTATTTTTATAGATATTTTTATTAGAATTTTAACATTTTTACAAGTTTACAAAAATAAACAAAACTCTCAGATATAAACATTGATATACAATTAGCTCAAATATACAATAGCCAAAATTTGACAAAAAAAA